>NC_136511.1:49336322-49396322 GCF_053919585.1 Euprymna scolopes | reverse complement strand
TATATATATATATATATATATATATGTACGTATCTATCGTACATATATATATGTACGTATATATCGTACATATATATATATATATATATATATATATATATATATGTACGTATATATCGTACATATATATATATGTACGTATATATATATATATATATATATATATATATATATATATATTTTAATAAGGGAGTAGTGACCAAAAATTTGTATTTTTTAACATTATTTTATTATTCCGTGTCTTGGTTTTTCATTGAGAATTATGTTTGGATCATTGTAATAATGTTTTTAAGTCATTGAAATCGTTTTTACGCGCGTTTCAGACGCTCTGTGAAGCATCCTTGTCAGATATTATTTTCAAATGTGTTGGAGATGTAAAAATGGCAATTTTCGTAGTTCATTTAAAGTGTTTCCAAGGGGTGGAGGCTTGTAAGTGTTTATTATTCATTGGCATGTTCAATTTTTATTACTCTTTTATTGGGCTTGTCCAGGCCGCTGACATGGTTCTAGTCACTCTCTCTTTCTGCTAGTGTTTTTTTCTTTTCCTTTAGGGTGGGGTAAAATTTAAATATACATCTTTCTTCCGTTGGAATTTCTTAACCCATTTTGTATATATATATATATATATATATATATGTGTGTGTGTGTGTGTGTGTGTGTGTGTGTGTGTTGTGAGTGTGTGAGAGTGGGAGTTTATTTCTGTGTGTGTGTGTGTGTGTATCCTTGTGCATTTGTGTGTATGCTAAGGAAAATAACACGATATACACTGTCACCCGGATATAAGAAAACGGATATAAGAGAGATTTTCTCTGGTCCCAAATTAAAGCCTGTGTTAATGTAAAGATTTAAGGTATGGATATAAGAGAGCTATATGAACCGGGTAGGAGGTATCTTATATCCGGGTCACACGGTATCATAAAATGAAATGTCATGAAGACATAATATGTGACGACAAAACTATAAACAGAAATATGAGATTATTTTTTATTTCATCATATATTTGTTTTCCGTTCTATTGTATATTCATAGTATATTTCTTTTCGAGCGTATGTTGGTTCATTTCTATATTTGTTTCTAGGTTTGTTCCACCTTTTCTTCCGAATCTAATGTGGCCCTGCTGGCTGAAATTATCTATTGAACTTTGTTATAATCAAGGGCAGCAAACTAAGTATTATTATATCCGATCGATACAGAGTTAATGAGCAATAGAGATAAATGTGAATTAACCACCACAATACTATATTTACTATAGTATATATCTATATAATTATAAAACTCGGATCAGCTTGCTTGCTTGGGCGTTTAAACCGTCTATCCGGTTTTTGACTTCCGATCTGAAAAAGGAATCGTCTGCGTACCTATTACATGGCCGTCTTACATCCGATATGAAAAGCCACTACTGTTACTCAAAGCATGCACAAAGATTATATAAAAAAATTACGACGGAGGGCTGATGCCAGACCGAACTTTTCTCAAAGTGAAAATTCTCAAAATAAAAGAAAAAACTAATAATAATAGCGGAAGGGGGAGGGCTAAAGGAGTCAACGTGAAATCGGGGCTGTAAATCGGTTCTGAAAATGGGGGATTGATTTATTATAACGTTGAATGTGAAACTGAAAACCCCTTCCCAAAACTTTAAATATATTTCTTTTTTTTAAATAATCTAGTAGCTTAGTGTCGAATCTTCCGCAGAAATAATTGAAAAACGACGAAAATAAAAACTGTAAAGGGGTGCCGATTGTTCTACATATTAAAAAAAAATTACCCAAGTTCTGCATGATTAACACTAGAGTACAACTTGTCGGAAAGTATTTATTTACGATTATTTTATTTGTATTTTTCAATGCAAGTTGGAATTGTTTTCAAACATAAAACAAAGCAAATATGTAAAAAAAAAACATCTACTTGATCAATTTACATATTAAAAACAATTAATAGTATTTTTATGACCCAACCCATCCTATTTTACACCCTAAAAAGAAATCAAAACATACTTTTTTCTGATACGTTTCAGCAACCTTTAAAGATAATATAAAAAGTTAACATTTTAGCGGGATGGATCACTTTTCTATATAAATATAACGTAAAATGAGACCGCACTTCTTGGCGGCGCATCGAGGCGTGCAATCGTTTGCATTTTTTAAAAAGTTTGGTGGCAGAAGAGACGGCAGAAAGAAGAAATGTTGCGAGGCTGGGGATATAAGTTCCGAACATTTTAAAAATGCGTAGAAACACCTCAGAACGTGTGGAGTGAGTTTTCATATTTTAAAAGATTTGTTTGAAAAAGGTCTCGTCGTTAAATATGACTTAATCAGTTAATTATTTTTCCTGATATTTCTAAGGCTGTTAATATACACACACAAACACAAAATAACTTGGGTGAACATGTACAATGCACACTCTCTTCTTGTATTTTTTGTTCAATTTTTTACAACCAGTTACACCACTTTTGTATAAGCGCAGTGCTGTTAAGGCCTTTATTATCCAATATGTTCCATATTTTTTTTACTGGTAGCCATGTTTGTTTTAGTGCGCGCGTGCAATCAATTTTTTTTGCGTTTATACATTTATCCTGCATACTCCCTTGCACTTTTATACATTAATTCTGTATATCCAGCGCTATAACATATACTGACCCAACGGGGCACGGGTAGTTTAGTATATATATATATATATATATATACACATACATATATGCATATTTTTTCTTATTATATATCAATCCTATATAAGAAGCTCAATGTGATTACAGAACAATATATAGAATAAATGACAAAAATCTATATTCCAAAATTCATGATGTTGACAATCTTATAGTTTATTCCTTTAAATCACTTGATTTGTACAATTGTTGGCAGTATCTGTTTCTAATTATATATATATATATATATATATATATATGTGTATATATATATACATATATATAATTAACAATTACATTAATGCCTTCAATAAGATTCCAGATTTTTTTACATGAGCATTTTATTGATAGTACACACATGAAATTCTAGTCCCTTTCAAAATAATTTCCTCTAGCGTCAATGCACTTTTTGTACCCTTCCAGAATATTCTGCAGTGCCCATATAAGTCCTCTTACATAAGCGTGTTAATGACACTCGTTACAACCTCTTTCATCACTACAATTTTCTCATAACTACATTCTCTATGGCTTTTTCTTGAGATTAAGGAATATCCAAAAGTCAAAGGGAGCAAGGCCTGAACCAGAGAAGGTGGGGAACTGTCTTGATGCCCATCTTGGTCCTTACCACGCCTTTCCTATCTTTTCTGAACACCTTAGGAACAACATTTGCGCAAATCTTCTGCATCTTCAGTTCCTCGCAAATAATTAAACATTAAACTGGCCTTATCCATGAAATACTTAATTAAAGGCGAAGGTATCTGCTCTTCGTTTACATTTTAGTTGCCCTATATTTTTAGGATGTATCCTCCGCTCTTGGTCACAAAAAAAGTATCTAAATGAAAATATCTATTTCGAGACTTCTTTTGTGACCAAGAGCAGACGATCGCTTGAAATATGAAAAAATAAAAAAAACATAAATAAAAATGTTACATGGTTCAACCTTTAAATGACTATTCTAGAAGGATACGTGGACTTTTAGCATTATATATATATATATATATATATATATATATATATATATATATATATATATATATATGATTAGTTTTTTTGGAAAAAGAATTCCAGCAGAGTGCTCAATTAAAAGGAAAATCCAAATTTTAAGAGCGTACTTATATTTTGTGTACAGAAAGTTGTTAGTTGAGACAGGTCATTGGTACCGTCGGTTTCAAGCCCGATAATAAGGCCCGTTTAAGGTATCCTTATCGAGCTCTCTTCAGCCAATATTCGTCAAATATTCGAGACAAGAATATTCGAGACAAGGAAATAGTGCCACATATATATATAATGTTAGGCAATGCCAAGCCTGTTGAGCAGTTTTTTAACTACAGTCTCTTGGACCGTTTTTATCGTGGAAGGCACAGCTTTACTGGTCGCAGATCTTATTTGTTTTCTTGTAAATATACACGCAGTATCGAACTAAAATACCTTAAGGAACATTAATAAAAGAAGATATCGTAAAGCGGGCTTATATTAATAAGATAGTCAAGGAAATTAGTTATTTTTTTAATCAAAGCAAATTAATTTAATCACATTTCGTTTCAAAGTTATAGAAATAGACTTGAAAAAAAAAAACTTCCTTTAATTAAAACGTCATTTATTAATTTTCCTGCTTCTCCACGTGAAAAGGGAGAACGATATAAACGTGTTCTAATTACGGTTTCGTCATGCATTAGAATATTTTTTTCCAGATGAAAATTAGTTCATGTTTAATTACGGATCGTGATCAAATAGAATAATGATAAAGGAGGTCATCAGATTAAAAAAAAAAAAAACGTAAATGACGAACGGTAACTCTTTCGATACTCGGGACAAGATCAAAGTGTAGTATCTGTTCTTCAGATGCTTCACTTCTATTTCTTGTTCTCTTTCGGTGGAGGAGAAATCCTTCACGACTGAGACAATTTTTATTTTTGTACCTTTTCTCCACGTTAAAAAACGACCCTGGTGTCTAACTCTGTCCCGTGGAGAGGCATAGTAAATAGGTACAATGATTATCCAAAGAGTTATCGTTCCTTTGTATACGGCATAAATCACGTTTACATACCGGTTCCCGTTAAATCACCGGACTTAAGCCCGATCAGTACTATAATGGTGGCAATTTAGTAATTCTAGGTGCTGTGTGTGCTCTCAACCTATCTCGGTATTGTTTCGAGTCGTCTCGCACATCTTGACACAAGACTCAAACAGTGCCAATTCTATAGAGGTGTGGTATAGATTAAGCAACCCTTGCTTTACAATTACACACGCAGCTACCTTTACAGGTTATCCAGTATGTCTTGAGATTGAACGGAGGCATCGCAGCATAATTTTGTAATCATTTTTTCTATTATTCTGTCATAGAATTTTAATATTTATTTGCTTTTGATATGAAAATTACTCCGGCTAAGGCGTGAAACCACTTCTTGTAAAGAGCTTACAAAGACGAAAGATGATTGTCACAAAGAAAGCGGACGCCTCTTAACCTTAGTGTTGAAAGAAAGAAGGCTACTAGTTTGAGAAAATCAATCTGTAAAAACAGATTTCCACAAGTTTGCAGTTGTTGGGAAAATGCTATTGGAATTAGCGGCTGTATGACGATGCGATATATTAAAACAAACTGCTGGATATTGAGCCGTCGCGACGCTGATAAAAGCGGGCGTATGTACACACTCACATAACAAGTGGACTCATAGTTACGTTCTTATGTCCTATAAAATGACCTGAATTGTAATTATCGCCTAAAACAAAATATAGTTTACGTTCCAAATCGTTAAATAACAATTGCGCAACGTAAAATAGAAAAGAAACAATTAAATATTTTTAATATTTACATTTCGGGAATGTCGGTTGATGTCTATATAAGACACAGTTAACATAAACAACAGAAAGAGAGAGTGACTGAGAGAGGTCAGACGACCGACAGTCATCCAGCGCCAAGGACATTTTTCCGCCCTCGTCTGTCACACACACACTTAAAGATAAACGCAGTTATGTTTCGTCTCTCTCTTGTCGATGTGCAAAGGCTATTTGTAAATAAACTTATTGACAATATTAATCTGTGTTCATTTTTAGAACAACGACAAAATAATTGCCAGTTGTATATATATAAGCATTTGAATAGTGCAAACAAGAAAAGTATATCTAAATTCAATAAGAAAACGCAACGAAATGATGAGGACCACGAGACCAACGAATCAAACAATATGCAACAAAAGAGGCGGGAAATAAATCATACAAATGTGAAGAAAATACGCAGTGATAGTTTGTATAGAAAAGAGTTTGACTAGCAACGACATGTCTATGAAGGAAAATTGCAGAGAAAATTAGTGCTGGGAGGAACAATTAAATTACAAATACACGTTCTTACACACACAGACTTTCACCGCTAGCTATCGCTTCGCAATTTAGTTCCTATTTCTGACTTGGAATTCTTTAAAAAAATTACTCGATAAGACAAAAGTAAATTATGCATTCTTTTTCTCTTTCTGCCGCATTTGAGAAAAAGGACGAAAATAATCGATAAATATAAGAAAAGAAAAAATGAGTAGATAAAACTCATCAATAAATGAAAGCAGTCGATGAGAATACGAAACAAATCGATAAGAAACAAATACAAATCAATCTCCACCTTTCTCTCTTTTTGTTTTCTTTTGACAATCATTAAAGATGGAAGACAGGTGTTTTATTGTTATCAGATATTGGCAGGGAAGATCGTGTTGCCCGGGATTGAATGAGGATTAACGCATGTTTTATACTTCTAGATTTTTATTGCCATAAAAATCAGCGAAATCGCTTAGTTTTCGCGGCTTTCAGACTAGACAACCCCAACGGCCCCATGTAAAGAACAGCTTTCGGAATAGCTACACTCAACCATTGAAAAGTACTTGTCTCTTCCAAATTTAAATTAGATTTTTATTATCAGCATAGTCGAAAACATGTAAAAGCCGTCATATTAAAAAAAAAATTGCGGAGGTGGTGCTAATGTAAACATTTTCCCACAAAAATAGTCAAAGTTATTGTCTACTGTATAGAGCGCCACTAATCGGTTTATATGTTTTATTTTGTTTGTTTGTTTGTTTTTTCTAACGGGTGTAATGTGTAGAGACCGACGGTAATCGGTTAATATGATCAATTGTTTTTTTAAGAACGCCAATTGGTTAATATGATCAATTTTGTAAGTTTTATTTTCAACACGATTGTAATCCGTAGATTCGACGACAATTATTTTATATGTTTACTTTTGCTGTTTTTTAGCGACGCCAATCGGTTAATATGTTTAATTTTATTTTCAGCACGATTGCAATTCGTAGAGAGCGACGACAATCGGTTATATGTTTAATTTAGCTACTTTTAGCACGATTTTTTTTTCTGTAGAGAGCGACGCCATGTTGTATAATTTCTGGAGCTTTCGTTTATTTATTGTAGAAGGGGAATCCGGAATATGCGAATAGTCAGGTATTCGCCAATTAAAAAAAGCGGAATTTAAGGAGGGAGAATTTATTATTTTTCAATCAGGAAATGGAAAGATTATATATGTAATAACCGGTTAATGACAGTGTAAGCACAATATCTTAGGAAAATATAAAATTTCACCCGGTGTCAACTAGTAGCAGTGGGAGCACTAAATATTGAATAGAGAGAGAAAAAGAAATTTCTTCCTTTGTAGATGTGGCGATTGTGATGATGTTGCTCATCGGATGAAAATTAGCATTTTTTTATCACGAGTGAATGTGACCGAAATCGCGGTAGTAAGCTACATAATATAGGGGTTGTCAGGGTAGATGTATTGAATTTGTATGTGGCATCTGTTGCTGTGAACCTATGGTACTTGGTCTAGAGGGGAATTTCTACAATCCAAATAATACATATGGAGATAATGGCTTGCATTAAAGATTAAAATGCAAAATTCAAGTACGAGATACGTTCTAAAATAATGCCTCCTATTTATATATCGCTCGAATGGATTAGAGGGAATTGCAAATTGCATTGTTATGATGACTGACTTGATGCATGCATGTTCTATTTGTTTATTGAAGATGATTTCGTCGATTTCAGAGTGGCTACAGAGATATAAGTGGCAAAGCATGTTTCGATCTTTGGGGAAGAGTTGCATTGAGAATAGTGGGGTCTACACAGAACAATAAATTCTGGATTTAAAGAGGTCACTGATTTTAATGTTACTTATCTCGTTTTTATAGCTCTTCAACGATTTAGTTTTTTAAAGAAACAATATAGAAGGAATTGCGTTTGAAACGACCGTCGTATCCTGGTTAAATTGTGCTCTGAAAAGGAAACCTCTATTTTTTCGTATCAAATAACCTACTACTGATTTCACACGCCCTGGCGTTTTGCTTTCGCGGTGATAAAACCTCAGAAATGTACCTGTGATGTTAAGCTGTATAAAGATGTAAAATTTGATTGCAGTCTAACTATTATTTCTTTAATCGGATTTTTTCGATAATCAATTTTTCGATAATCGATTTTTCGATATTTATCGAGGGCATTTTAGTATAAAGCCTATTTAAGAACACTCCCAGAAACAAGCAGTACATTTGTGTGAACGTAAAATAATAGATCTGCCCAGCCATCTCGTAGTACATAGAAAAGGAACTCACACACAGACACATAGCGAGAAAAGGCGTTTCATCTGTAAGTTTTGGCAAATAGCAGACAGACTCATGAACCAAAGCGTGTGCTCTATTCCAACTATCATCAATAGACCTGAGGTAATCTCGTCAGCATCAGACAAAGCCAAACTCTTTGCCAAGAACTTTGCAGCTAATTCTTCACTTTGTGACCAAGGCCGCCAACCCCCAATATTCCCTCCTGTATCAGAAAACACGCTAGGTGATATACATATATCTGTACGTGATGTTGCCAAGCTAATCAAACACCTTGATTCGATTAAAGCAACATGCCCTGACGGTATTCCAATTATAGTATTCAAAAAACTTCAACCAGAACTAGCGCCCATACTTACAAAACTGTTTAAACGTTGTCTTAAGGAGAATAGTTTCCCAATCTCCCTGGAAAATTTCATCAGTATGCCATGCATTTAAGAATTCAGTTGATCGCTCATCCCCCTCTCAGTACAGGCAAATAAGTTTCCTGTGCGTCATGAGTAAGTTGCTGGAATCTATGTTAAATACAGAAGTAATCAACCATCTAAACAAAGATAACCTTCTTAGCGACACTCAATATGGTTTCCGTTTTGCTAGATCTACAGCAGATGTGCTTACAGTTATATCTCATAGGATTAGCAACTCTCTCGACGAAGGCAACCTTTCTAGGGCAATTGCTCTTGACATATCTAAGGCCTTTGATAAGGTATGGCAAAAAAGTTTACTTCACAAGATCTCTAGCTATGGTATAGCTGGAAATGTCTTCTCAATTATTAAATCATTTCTTTCTGATAGGTTCATAAGAGTAGTAGTTGAGGGGCAAAAATTAGAAGCTCTCAGTATTAATACTGAAGTCCCTCAGGGGTCCATCCTGGGCCCAACTCTATCCCTGATCTACATTAATGATCTTCCAAATCACATCCTTACATCATTTGTAGGCATTTATGCTGATGACACTACCATTTATGGTAGCACATCTAAGACAAAACGACCAAGTTCTCTCCGATTCTCTCTCCTCTGATCTTAAGCACGTGGTACAATGGGGAAAGGAGTGGCTGGTTACTTTTAATGCATCTAAAACCAAGCTTCTCTCGTTACATCATCTACACTCTGATCCACATCTGGCATCAATTGAAATGAATGGCTCTCGTCTTAGGGAGGCCTCAAGTTTTGACAAATTTCTGGGCTTGACCGTTACTCCTGATCTTAAATGGAACACGTACATCAAATCTGTTGCCAAGGCCGCTGGAAAAATGGTGGGATCTTTCTATCGATCCAGTAGATATCTCACTGCTGATGCAATTCTCTATCTATATAAGAGCCGGGTACGTCCAAGAATGGAATACTGTTGCCACATCTGGGCAGGAGCTGCTAGAAAGGACTTGCCCTGCCTTGATAGAGTTTAAAATAGACTTAGTAGCCTCGTAAGAGATGTCCTTTTCTCTTCCTTGCAACCTCTATCTCACAGAAGAGATGTTGCTTGTTTGTCTCTGGTGTATTGTTATTTTCATGGAAAGTGTTCGACTGAGCTTCAGTCTATGGTCCCACCCCCATCGCCAAACTTTCACAAGAAACACTCGTCTAGCTGAAAACACTATCACTAATTCCCCCCACACTTTTTATCTGTGCCTAAACCTAAACGTAGATTCCATGAACAAAGCTTCTTTCTTAGAACTGAACGCCTGTTGAATTGTCTTCCGTTTTCCTGCTTTCCGGCTGACTACAATATGGTTGTCCTTAAGTCTAACGTAAACAAGTTCTTGATGAGCCGTTCCATATAAGTTAACAAATTTACCGAATTGATTACTATATTGTTCAATTTCTACTGTACACTCTTTAGCCCTTATCCTCGAGTGGCCTCTTGGCTTTGATAATGTGGTGATGACTGTGTAAAAAAAGTAGATAGATAGACAGAGCTTACGATTAAATAATATTCTGCCTATATTAACGGTGTAATAAATGTTTTCTTGTATTTTTATTGTTATCAGATATTAATGGGACTATTTTGTAGTCATGTATGTTTAATTAGCATAAGAGATTATCGCCTATTAGTTTTTTGTTATCAGTTATTCCGGCTGGATCACTCGCACTTTGCTCATAACTTTACATTTGTATAATGATTATTGATTTGAGCCGGACACACATACGTTTAATTTTACTATACAAATGGCTAGTTCAAATAAGAAATATCATATCAATTTTAAACATATAATTGAGAGTCATATAAGGATCAAATTAAGTGAAATATGGCATCAGATAGACCCAAAGGTTCCCTTTTCACATTTCTTTCTTAATTTATCCAGGGTACTCCCAAAATTATTAGAGGCTGAATCAATTTAAACCTGTTCATAACTGTATTTTCATGACACGCTATTTCCAGTAAGACTCTGGGTGTTTCATTTTACTTCTGTCAAAGTTATAAGAAATCAAGCGGCACCCTTATTTGGGCTAACACTTGGTCTTTATATGAGATAAATTCATAATCAAATGTTTTAATACATTTAATCCATTATCTCTCAAACACCGAGTAAAGAAGTTGAGAACATAATTTCTTCTCCCCAAATAATCATTTTAAAATTTTATAATACAATAAATATAATATCTTTTTAGTCCTTTGACCTTACTGGATTACAGGACAAGAATATATATTAATTGGGTGATTATCTGGCTTCATGTGTTACTGAAGGTAACATGACGTGGATAAGGTGCACTATTCCTCGTAAAAGCTGTGTCGGTGAGTCATAGCTTAAATATTTTATTTCTTCTGCCAATACTACGTGATTTTGAAAATTTAGTCAGGGTTTACCTGTAGCAAAATGTATCCTTATGCAAGGTTGTCCTGACAGATGCCTCTATAGAAAAACCTTAGACACGCGAGGAGCATGTTAAGTGGACATTTAAGTTATCTCCTGTGGTCATGTATTGTGCACTGATATGAACATTCTAATAGCAATTCCTCAGCCTTGCTATTTCTTTGCTGGCTTATAACAAAGTGACGATTTCTTTTTTGTAATTACTTTGCAACAAATTGCATCACGCGTCTAATGGACTTTTTCAACCGAATTTTGGTTTTGGTTCGTTTTCATCTCCATTCATCACGACTGACTAGTTCGATCTACAATTTTTATTGCAACGAGTGACACTAAAATGTATTCCTTATGTAAAAATAATTGTTCCAAAGCTTTCATTTCTTTTAATAATACGCATAGAAATAAAGAGGAACTATTTTGTTAGACAAAATTGGCTTGCATATCATTTTTCCACTACTACATTTTATAAAGATTTAATTAAACGTAGTAGTTCTTTCATTATTCACCTATGCTTCTATAGACGTGGGGGTTTTGTATTGATATTCGTATTAAAAACCTTTTGTCTATTTATTTAAAAAAAAATAAAATAATACAACTTACTTATATACGGATCGTAGAATTGCATTCATCAGTAAAAGTTCTAACTAATTTGCATATTCGTTTAAACATTTTAATTAATTCCCTGTTAGATTTTTTTCGGTTTTCCTGTGGGATGCTCATCTTTAGTTAGCTATTACGTGTAATTATATTCACGCAGATATTCTACTTGCGTAATATTTGTGTAACAAGGTTAAGGTAAACATACACCTCTTTCTATATATATATTTATGTATGCGTATATATAGTCGGTTAAAAGATTTTGCCTACCAAACTCATCTGGCGCTGATTGGTCTACGGACATGAAAGTTAATATATAGGATATTTAAACCAATACGAAACGATATTTGGGATTTAGACGGAGAAAATTGGAGAAAAAGTGTAAAAATTAAAAAAAATGATATTTGTCAGTTGAAGGTCGAGCGATAGCATAACAAATATGCATGCGTAACGTAATTGCTATTAGTCCATGTTTTAATTTTTAGTCTTGCAGCAAACATATATTCATAGATCAGGCATTGATGTCAACGAAAACAATAAATCTGGTTTTGGTTTCGATTCTCAGTAGTGGTGTACGAGTTATTTCTTTTATTAACTTTTTAAATCATTTCTATATATTGGGTTCAATATAATATAATAATAAAAGCGAAATCTGCATTAATCAAAATATCATGTTTAAGCGTATTTTACGACCGAGCAATACCGGTCAGCTTGCTAGCATAGTACTTACTATAGTAGCTTTTCTGCCTCAAACGATAGCTACGGTTTATAAATACCTGTCGGGTTTCAAACAATAATAATCATTAAATTATGTGAATTTCGCAAAATCCAAGATATAAAAATGTATAAGAAAATAAATACTGTTGTATTAGTTTTTAAACAAAAGAAAATATGACTACAAGATACGTGTTTATCTTAACGCATTCATTATTTTACTAGCGGGACCTGTGGAAATTCCACAGGGGACTCATTCATATGTAATATATTGATGTTGGCATTCTGTAGATCCTCAGTGTAAATGGAGACACTCTGATATTATTGTACCTTTTTTTGTTTAATTGGAAAAGTATTTATTTAAGCTAGCATGAACGCCCGGCAATGTCCGGTAGTAAAGTACGCTTAAATATGATATTTTAATTCTTGCAGATATCGTATATATTATTATAGAGTAAATGGTCTATCGATTCTTATATGTAATAAAGTTGCGATTTCAAAAATAACAAAATATGTCCATATGACTGGGGTGCATTTGCTTTAATCGAAACTGAAATAAAAACATATGAATATATATATATATATATATATATATATATATATATATATATAAATTCAATTAACTTTCTTGAAATTATACATTTGGATTTTACCTCTTCCAACAGACTATCCATTCATGTGTAATCATTCATGTGTAAATTTAATTGTAACTATTATATATATATATATATATAATATATATATATATATATATATATATATATATATATATATATATATATATATATATATATATATATATATATATATATATATGAGTGCCATCAGCTATAGTCGAAACCGAAACAAAAACTGCTGAAGAATTCTTGGTAAAATTATTGATGACAAGAAATAGAAGAACGACCCGGATGTAAGCGTGACACCCAAAAGAACACACGCGCTATCGAATTAATACAATATTTGGAGGAATGTGGATTTTTTTCGACTGTCAAATAGACCGACATTTAGACTTGCTTCCTTATTTTTACACATAGTCCTGTTGAGATATTTACACGCACAATTTTTTTCGTATTATTTCCCGGCAGAACCTTACAGCTTCATGTCAGGTGGCACACAATCCCTATTTCTGAGTGGCTGAACATACACGTCTTGATACTGATTAGACCACTGAGAATATGTGTATGTATGCGTAGGTCTCTTTAATTAAAATATAATTACTTTTATAGATTTAGGCATGTAATGACGACGCTGAAAAAAATAATCTAATACAAAACTACCTAATTGAATGAGTTGATAGGATTTTCCAATTGTTTTAAATATTAGAAAATACAATGTTGTTTGTTAGAAATATTATTTAAATTTTCGAAGTCTTATATTCTGTTATTCTGGGTCGGCTGTTATTTTGTGTGCGTCATATGCGATAAATTTGCCGACAGACGAAACTTTGTGGGTCTCTCTATGCTCTATTGTTGTTTTCTTGGCAAGTGGCTGTCGTGCTTCAATCTATAACCCCTGCAAAGTTTGCACAACAAGTACTCGTCTAGGTAAAACCACTATCAGCAATTCCCCACACTACCTATTTCTTCCACAATCTAAATGCAAATTCTATCAAAAAGTTTTTTCTTAAAACTACCCGGCTATGGAAGTCTGTTTCGCTTGCCTGCTTTTGAGATAACTACAACATGGTCCTTTTTAAGTCTAATGTAAATAAGTTCATGTTCAAACGCTTCTTGAATAATTACATTCGACTATGTTACAACCACTGAAGGTCACTACATTTTTTCTTCAGTGCTAGCCTTACACTCAGGAAGGAACGAAACCGCAAGGCTATACTGGTTTATCGGGGATCAAATTTTCCTAATTTGCGTGGTTAAATTAACACTTACACTGTCAAAACCAAGCATATATATATATATATATATATATATATATATATATATATATTTATATATATATATATATACAGTGCCATGCAAAAGTATTGGATACATTACACTTTTCTTCATAACTTTAATTGGGGTTCAAGATTTTACCTAAAATTTGGATAGTATATTCCTCTTGCTATGCTAAATTATATTTCGAGTAATAATTACAAAATCAAAGTTTAGAAAGTTTATCTTTAAGGAAAAGTATGAATTAACAAACGCAAAAGTATTGGATACACTTTAAAATAAATGATTCTTTTTCTGAAATAAATTTAAATGACTTTTGTTAGAGTGTTGCAATAATGCAAACGAGTTATCAGTGACTAATCAGAGAGCTTTATATTAAAATAATTTTATAAAATTCTTCCAATTTAAGCCACTCCTTCAAAGTAAAACAGTTCATTTATAAAAATGCCTAAAACTAAAGAGTTGTCAATAGACATTCGTCAAAAAATCATTGATAAGCATAAGCACAAAGAAGGAAAAGGATATCGAATAATTTCAAGGGAACTTAATTTACGACTAAGTACAGTTAGAAACGTTATTAGAACGTTTAAACCCCCTGGTGAATTTGTTGCAAATCTTCCAAGATGTGGTCGGCCAAGAAAAAAAAAAGGAAAAAAATCAAGGTGGGTAAGCAGAAAGGTATATAAAAAAAAAAACTTTTTCTTACTCGTAGTGAAATTCAAACCGACCTCAGAGAACCTGGGATTAATGTGAGCAAGGATACAATCAGTAGAGTTCTAAATCATGCAGGTTTTATATCCAGGTCCGCAGGAAAATGTCCATTATTGAAGCTTAAACATGTCAGATCACGTTTGAATTATGTTAAAACATATGGGGAACAACCACAAGAATTTGGAACAAGGTAGTCTGGTAAGACGAAACGAAAATCGAAATCTTTGGAAGAAACACAGCAACACATGTATGGCGTAAAAATGGCACCGCATATAACAAAAAGAATACCATTCCTACGGTAAAGTTTAGCGGTGGTTCGATTATTGTATGGGTGTTTTTTATCCAAAGGTACTACTGAACTGGATATCATCAGTGGTAGAATAAATGGACGTATGTACCGGGAGATTTTGGAGACAAACCTCCAGAAATCTGCTGATTTGTTGGGACATAATATCAATTTTGTGTTTCAGCAGGACAATGATCCCAAGCATACTGCCAAACTAACCAAAGAATGGCTTGAAAATAACAGAATTGACGTTCTTATTTAGCCCAGTCAGACTCCACACCTCAACCCAATTGAAAATTTGTGAGAAATATTGAAGATCAATGTTCACAAGAGGAAGCCACAAATTATTCAACAATTAGAACAGTTCTGCAAAGAAGAATGGCGCAAAATACCTGCATATCTTTGCAAGAAAAATGTAAACAATTGGAAGATGTTGAACGCAATAAAGGCTATGCAACCAAATATTAAATCAATGTATCCAATACTCTTGCGTTTGTTAATTAACATTCACGAAATATAATGAACATTAAAACATATATGTCCTTGGTTCGATACACCTTGCTGAAATAAAAATATGGGGAGACTCTTTTAAAACCAGATATATACAATAGACGAACGAACAGCGTATGGAAATAACGAAAACTCAACACACTTGTAACTTTCAAAGTTAATTTTTTTTATTATAAAACGCTAAACTATAGAAGGGAGGTGATAGTATCAACTAGAATTAAAAAAAATAAAGCAAATTGCGAGTGTATGGAGGGGTGTCTCTATCTACTGTCTGAGAAAACTAACGAGAAATATATAAAAACAACAGTATATATATATACACACATATATATTCAGTCCAAATAAATCAATGGCAATATGAACTCGTTGACTTAATATATGAGAGGTAAATTACAGTTTCTTTTTTATGTTTCTTTCTCTCTTTTTTTTTTCAAACTTTCAGAGTGAGCTTTAATCCTTCGTTTTATTCGCCTTGGGCGACAGTTCATGACGTGATATCTCTATATCCATCCAATGTTTTCGTGAAATTGACATCCTGTAATTCGACGACGCCAGCTTGTTCTCCTAGGCATTATTTCTTTCTTTTAGCTGTTGATATTGAGTTTCTCCCAGGAATTATCTCCTTTTACGGTTTCAAGCCGTTCCTTTGCTTCTCTGTCGCTGTCAGGAGGGAATTTCGCACACCCGTTTGGCACGGTGGCCAGGCGGTAACTGTTTTCTGTACCCAACGGTATCCTTTCCTCTTTTTCCATTTCTTTTCCTCTCGTCTCTATATATTCCTTATTCCTATCTTTTCTTTATTTGCTGCTTAGCAACTAGCAGAGGTCACGAAGCGGTCAACTTGTTAGCTTGAGTGCTTTTCCACCTCTCTCTCCTACTTCTATACTATTTCTTTTTTCTCTCTTTTTCTGCTATAAGCTTTCTCTCTCTGTCTTTTATATACCCCCCTTCCTCTCTTGAAACAATGTTCATCTTGCCTTTGATAAAATAATAAAATAACAAGAAAAACGATACATTTCTCGTTTGCTAAAAATTGAATATTTCAATTTTCATTTAGATACGTAATCCAATTAAAGGGTTACGTCACAATATATATATATATATATATATATGTCTGTGTGTGTGTGTGTGAGAGAGAGAGAGAAGTAAGTACTTACAGAAATTTTATTTTGATTTCAAATGATGTATTTTCAGGTAATAATATAACACCATTGTTTAATAAATACTTTTAAAGATGGTTTTTCGTTCTATCTAATGGTTTTAATTACACTCGCTTTAAAACAATTACGAAGCTAAGTTTGAACTAAAAGAATGGCATGCTGACTGTTTTTGATGCAGGCGAAACCATTACGGCAGAAACGTAATATCAACAGACGGATGAAAGCACCAGAAACTTCGACAACAACATCCAGCATTAGTCAACAGAAAAGGCCCCATTTTTCTCGACAACAATGCTCGATCAGAATTTGTTAAACCGGCCCTGCAGAAGTTTAACGATTGTGTTACGAACCACTACATTATACGCCATACTCTCCATATGTCTCACTTACCGACTACAACTTTGTCAAGCAACTCGACAAATTTCTGCATGAGCAATGCTTCAAAAACCTAAGCGATATTATAAACGGTTACAGCAACTTCATCGCTACCATAACATCAGATATTTTTTTACCTTACTGGCATAGATACGCTTGCCTTTTTTCTCATGGTGCTCCTTTCGATCAAATAAATTTTGAGCTGAGATCTGTTCATCTGAATTTAAAAGTTAAAAACCGCAAGAACTTTCCTTTCAACTTTATATATATATATATATATATATATATATATATATATATATATATATATATATATATACTTAATTTACTCACATAAAATTAATATACGAAAGTATAGATTTATGCGTAAACTTTAAGTATTTCTTCAAAATAGCTCAATACGTAGGTAGAGCTAGTTAGTAATTTATAAAATATATATGGCGATTAAGCTACACTATATATATATATATATATATATATATATATATATATATATATATGTGTGTGTGTATGTGTGTGTATGTGTGTGTGTTCTCGATCGAGGAAAATGGAACATCATATGGACCAGTTACTAAACAATAGAATAAATGTTATATTTTTAAGTGAACTAAATTATAATATTTTGTTATTAATTTGTGAACCGGAATTTGTTGATTTAAAGTTGCTCCTAATAAACAAAAACGTCGAATGATATTCTAATATTATGCCATGCAAATACAGAATGAAAACCTAAGGAGTCCATCGTACATAACTGTTTTCACCCGAAATGTGGAAGTCATCTTTACATTGTTTTACGCGAATTTGAAACTTGATGTATTATTATTATTACTCACAAAGAGCTTTCACCCAAGCTATCATTTTATAATTATCTTTCCAAACAGTATGTGGGGATCCATGGAGCCTGAGTAACAACATGTCTCCCCAGATTTCTTGCAATCTCCACTTCTGATAACTTTTGCAAATTTGCGTTATCGGAACAGTCGTCTTCCATTGAGTTCTCATTGGTAGCGACTATTAGTCTTTACTGGGTTATGGGTTGTAATAGGCTTCCCCAAAGTCCCAGATTCTCATCATCATCATCATCATCATCATCATCATCATCATCATCATCATCATCATCATCATCATCTTATTATTATTATTATTATTATTATTATTATTATTATTATTATTATTATTAAATCGTTCTCTAAAACAGAATTCATGAAAGGCGGGATTATTATAGAAATATCAAATAAAATAGCTTTTCTATCCATTACAATCTCGAAGAATAGAAGAAAAACACTTTGCTGTGGATATCTCTCCAGTTCAAAAGCGATCGATCACGATGGATATTCTTTAATGTAAATTTTAAAAAAAATCTCTATTAATACAAAAGGTCAAATGTCGACTAATTATAAACAACTACAGTTGAAAGCTTCGCGTATTTTTTTTACATCAAAAGTTTATTTTATTCGCCATCTGATGTGCATATCCTTGAAATAAATTTTAACGCCAGAGACAAATTCTATGTGTATAATACTATGGATTTACTAATCCTCCAAAAAGTGTTGGGAAGTAAAAAATAAATAGAGGCAACCCTATAACAAAAAGAAGAAAATAGTTGATCAGCAGAAAAAAATATGATGTGAGGTTGCTAGAAATAAAAGGAGGAAGGAAGGATCACAAAGACACAGAAGGACTATCTGAAATAAAATAGTTAATCCAGATTTAACGGTAACTAAGATAAAAGGACGAACATTGACTCAATATATTTTTTTTACGGACAGTTTTAGGAATATGGCTGAATTTTGCGACAGTTTACGACAGTTAGGCACATTTACGGAAAGGCTTGAGTTTACGACAGTTGAGGGCGGTTTGCAGTTGGGAACAATTGACGGCAGGTTTTGGCTTGGATCAGATGAAGATGCAGAGGATATAATAACTGACTGACCAATGATAGAAACTAAGGATATCGTGTTTGTTCGTCTGTCACATTTGTTTCAAATCAGGTTTAAATTACTGCAATATGCGTAAGTTATAAATATCACCTCTTCCTGCAGATTGAATGAATGTATTTGTATTTGAGAATATCTTTAGAATATCGGCTGTTATTTGTATTTATGTTATTGAATATATGACTAGGAGTAAAGTGTATTATCTGTTTTCATACTACACTTACTTTTACTGCGTTCAGACAGTACTTCTAGATAGGTGAGATTGTTATTTTCCCCCAAATGATGGAGTAAAATTATTAGAAATCATTACTGAAATAAGGAAAATTATTAAGAATGGAAACAATCATAGCAAACGTTTAGGTAAATGTATTAGAAGAAAATCATGCATTGATGAAACCAGAAATTAGAATTAGAAATGAGAATTTATTTGAATAAAACCTCTGTTTATTGAAATTACGTTTGGTATCAGTCTCATCGAGGGAGAATTAAAATTCTTCAATTGTGGTATGAAGACGAGCTCTTTCCGTGACTTCTTTACGGTATTCAATATACGGCTCCAGGAATATCCCTTACAAAGGTCCAACAATAATCTACCAACATGCTTTGGTCTTATTTACATTTGTAGCTGTTAGGACGACAGAATAATATTCTCGTCAGACGGAATTACACTTACCCTAGACCAGAAAACATTTTCTATTTTAGTATCTACTTCAGCAGCGCTAAATACATTAGCAGAACTTATACTGTACAGCTTAATTGCTGTATATATTTTCAACACTTACGACCTAGCTTTACTAACTGTTATATTGTCGGGTTCTGTATAACTAACAAGTGTGTATTTTATGTAGATAACGTGTGTTGTATACGCGTTTAAATTATGTATGTATATAATTGCTGTACCAAATTATGCAGATGTTACGTTGTCGGTAGCAGGCCAAACTTACAGACTTATAATTATGTTGTGGTTCTGACACGAAACGATTACGTGGACGTATTGACAATATGTTTACAGAGGATAAGAAACAATTAATTGTATAAACGGACGCTTGTACGTAACGACGGAAGGGAGAGGAGTTCTTTAATGATTGATGAAGTAAGTGTATATCATAGCGGTCTATATAATAGACCGTATGTACGTTCAAGATGTCGGATGATGGTGATATGTTCAACATTTGTGGACAGTACATTTAAAACACTTAATTTTAAACGACAAATAAACACATACCTGGTTGTTCAAAGACGACATGGCACAAGAGTTATCTATTATATAAATCTCACCTGTATGTTTAAATGTCTGTCTGTATGTATGTTTTTATGTTTACCTAAAACTTTCGATAGAAGCGACGGATTTTCATGAGATTGGTATCGTTTAGAAACTCAACCCTTCAGAGGACAAATATCGAAAAATTTTTTACAAACATTAATTCCTTCACTCTCAACTAGGCACTTTTCCACAACGAGGAGTCGCTTTTTTTCGTCGATATTTTCGAAATTCATCTCCTCTTTTCGATTGGCTAGCCTTAATTTAAACGCCTGTCACTTCCGGTCTGGCTATGGACGCAACGGCACCAAATCAACGTATGTTACATTGTGGGGGAGAGATATGAATATGTTCCCTAATGACGTACATGTTGAATAGTGGAGGTTTATATCTTATCTGTATATTCATGTACGTATAAATATGTGTAAAGATACATCGTATCGTTTAGTTGATCGTCTAGTGTGTATATTTTAATATTTGTGCAACAGTTCTAACAGGAAACGGTTGACGCGGACGTATCGAAACAGTTGTAGAGACACAGTTCTTTTTAACAGCTGTAAATAACACAACACATACCCGGATTATATATGAACTTTTATTTTCATGATTTCGGCAAACATCTACAGACATTACAACGTCTTCATATTTTGGCTGCCTGAGAAAACGCCGCTCCCTGCGCCATAGACAGACCAACTCCCTTGGAGTCGTCCGGTCTCTCTGGTGTTCAGCTAACGACTAGCTAGAATTTCACAAAATCTACATCTCATATCGCTTCCCACACCAACAGCTGATGTAACCTCAATCTAGTTATTTGTTTATACAAACCAAAAATCATGTTTACATATATTTTCTATTTTCACATTGCTTTGTAGCGATGTTATTATTATTTCCTGTCAATTACTTTTCCCCAATCTAATTGTTTATTTTTCTAATCATAATAATCGATCCAGCGACGCTCTCCCGTCGCTCGAATCAATTTATCATTATAAATATGTTTTTACCTTTGGTCCTGTCTGCTATAGTAAACACAGATATTACGCTATGATCACAGCCAAAGAGTCACAACATTACACAAAGACGTCACGTTCTTTTCACATTATTTTGCTCCTTTGTGGTACGGGTTCGTTTTTTTTTTTGTTAAACACACACCTCCAAACACCAGGCTAGTATTTATATATAGCATCTTTTTTTATCTGGTTCCGGCCGGACATCTTTGGAGATTACAACTTTCTGTTCACATTTTGGCTATCTTGGAATACGCCGCTTCCTAACGTCATAAGAGAAACTAACACTTCTTCCGAATTCTAAATCCCATACGTACTATGTGACGTCTCCTCTTCAATTCCCTTTATTCAACTAACGTGCCTATATATATTAAAAACTAATTGTTTATGCTTTTTTATTCTATTTTCATCCCAACAAGACACAGTGCCACTTTGATGTAAGGGGATACTAGTTTGGACTTAAGTTGAAGGGATACTATGTAGGAAGTTGAGTATTACACTTGAACTTTTGCATGTCAGTACAGTTGGGAAAGCAGGGACTCGAAAGAGAGTTCCAAAGTCTGGCAGTTTTGGAGAAGAAGCAATTTGAATAGAAAGCTTTCTTACATATAAGGATCTCTACTGTGTATGAGGTGGGATTTATCTGCTTGTCAGAATTATCGGGAGTATTTACATTGAGAAGGTACAAGGGCTTGTAGTTCATAAGGGTTTCCACCATGAAAATACATGTAGAGCAGGCTTCGGGATGTAACATTTTATCGATTGGACAGAGGTTGAAGCCTAGATGACAATTCAGAACCTATCAGGTTTGCGACTTTCTTTTGAACCCTATCAAGGAGCGGGAGACTAGTAACAGATGGACCAATTCAAATGTGACAACAATACTCTATACATGGGCGAATGGCGGCCTTGTAGAGGTACAGGATTCTTTCAGGTGTAAGTAACTTTTTAGCACGGTAAAGAGAGCCCACTTTCCTCGCAGCGGCCTTTGTAATGTTTTCAATGTATCTGTTCAAATTCATGTTTCCCTGTCTACGTAATTCGACTACACAAACATCTAGCAGGTGACTTCTAGTCACGTTTTCTTTGGTTAATTTTATTGTGTTTAGTTTAGTTTGAAAACCTATTTTTTATGTAGTTGACATACCCCTTCACTTGTTTATTGTTTCTAAGATACCAAAACTTCTAAACATTATTAGTCTTTGTAACACAATCTAATTTTCATACTGATAATCATAATACTGTTCTTTCATAATAAAAATGTCTTCGAATAAAAATCTAACTTTTATTTATAATAATCGATCTTACACTCAACTAGTAGCAAGGCCACCCCGGTGTTTTCCGGGAGACTAATATATAACACTTAATGCAATGAGAACATAGAGACTGGAATTGGCAGCCATAACATTGAATAGAACTGGATAACACATAACAGAAATCAACATACCAAGAGGCATCTTCCAAGAAAACCCACTATCACCGTTACTGTTCATCATAGCCATGATGCCACTGAACAGTATTCTGACATAGAGGGAAAAATGAACCACCTGATCTACATGGGCGATTTGAAACTTTTTGCAAGGACTGAAAAGGAGCTATAGATACTAATTAGCACTACCAAGATCTTCAGCCAAATGGAACTTGGAATGGAAAAGTGCGCACTACTAGTTATAAGAAAGGGAAAACTGGAAACGACAGAAGGCATGGAACTACCGAACCAAACGGAGATGAGGGCACTACAAGAACAAGACGACTATAAATACTTGGGAATTCTGGAAGTGGATACCATCAAAGCAACGTAAATGAAAGAGAGAATTGGAAAGGAATACCACAGGAGAACAAGAAAACTCCTGGAAATGAAATTATATAGCAGAAACCTAATAAAAGGTATAAATACATGGGCAGTATAACTAGTAAGATATTCTGGACCGTTTATAGGGTGGACAAAAGAAGAATTGAGACAGATCGATCAGAAAACGAGGAAAATCATGACCATGCAAAATCCACTACACCCAAAGGATGATATTGATAGATTCTACGTGGAAAAGAAAGGTGGCGACAGAGGACTGCTGTGCATAGAAGACTGTGTGAATGACACAAAAAAAAAAGAACTAGAAACATACATAATGCAAAACACTGAAAGGATAATTATGGCAGCGAGAGACACTGAAAAAAAAACAGAAGAGAGAGAGAAATGACAAAACAAGAAAAGAAAAATGCTAAGAGAAACAACCCCACGGAAGATTCATAAGAATGACAAAAGATAAGAATAATGAAAACACTTGGACATGGATGCGAAAAGGACATATAAACCGAAAACTGAATCTCTAATAATTTCAGCACAAGATAACTCGATAAGACCCAAGCATATCAAAGCAAAGATCGATAAAACCATCAGAAAACAGCAAATGCAGACTATGTGGACAAAGAGACGAAACGATAAACCATATAGTAAGTGAATGCAGCAAACTGGCCCAAAAGGAATACAAAAACAGACACGACCAAGTGGGGAGGGCAGTACACTTGCAATTAAGCAAACAACTGCATTTTGAACGTACAGATAAAGGGTATAAGCGTAAGCCCGCAACAGTACTCAAAAACGAGAACCACAAAATTCTATGGGGCATGAGCATATAGACGGACAAACCCATCCAAGCAAGAAAACCAGATGTCGTAATAATTAACAAGAACGAAAAATCCTGTAAATCGTAAATTTTGCTGTCCCAGCTCACTACAGGGTGAGTATGAAAGAAAAGGAAAAAACGGAGCAAACACACAGAGCTAGCAAGAGAGTTAAAAGGGATTTGGATGATAAAGAAAATCAAAATAATACTTATAATAGTAGGAGCACTAGGACCAATCCCGAAAAACTTTGAAAAAAGAATGGGAGAAATTGGAATCAGAGGAATGGCTGCAAAGATACAACGTCTAACGACAAGGAAAACGGCTGAAATATTAAGGAAACCCTTGAACGCGGAAAATAATACACATGAACCACATGCATGAGCCAGACAACCTGCTGCAAAGAAGATTTACAGGGAATGAAGAACACTGAAACTACATATCAACACACTCTAACATCCCATGATGTATTCCCTCCCATTGTCCCATCACCGTCCCCCCCAAAAAAAAACAAAAACAAAATGTGAAACCAAATAACCGAGAAGGGGCAAGGAGGATGGAAAGACCGAGGATGGAGCGCTGACCAGATCACCGCTGAACAAGCGCGAAGAGAACTGGAACCCTGGGGAAGCTTAGTGCCATTCAACTTCCAGTACAGACAAATGGCCGCTGCCAGCGAGAAATCAATGGTGGGAGGCTGTTGCGACAACGCAAATTTATTTGCAAATGCTATCGAAGGAGGTGGAGATAGCTGGACGTCTGGGGAGAGCTGCTGTCACTCAGCTTTCAGGGAACACCAAAGGCTTTCAATCAGATCTTTGATGACCTGTGTGAAAGCTCCATATGAGCCAATAATAATAATAATAATAATAATAATAATAATAATAATAATAATAATAATATATTCGAATAGTTATTCAGTTCGAGTGCTTAAAAAGGGCAGAAAACCTACTTTGTTTTACAGTTTTAGTAGCAGTTGTTCGTAAAAAAATAAAAAAAACGTGAAAATTTTCGTTTCGTATTTTGTATCTTTGATTGAAGCATTCGTCATTTTCTTTTTCTCACTTCATATTAGATTGAACATCTGACACACTTCGCTTTAATTAGCAATAGAGGAAAAAGTGTGATATATTATTTATCCCTGTATGTTACACGCATTGTTTAAAAAATATATATTCTGTGCTTTATGCACTCTCCCGTGTAACGTCGAGTAACCCTGATAATTATACATATCTAACATAGAAAAAATATTTTAAAGCACTCGCGGTCACGGGGCCCATATTTTTGTTAGGTAGCGAATATTTTCCATTATTTCTGCTTCTCTGAAAGCAAAGGGCCAACATAAAATGGACGAAAAAAATGAATGCATATCCTGTACACTGTGTCAAAGTTCGATACAAAATGCTTTTAATATCATTTTATACGGAATAACGAGGAACGCATCGCAAAAAAAAAAAAAAAATAGACAAGAAACAAATTAAAAGAAAAAATACTAATAGAGAATTGCTGATAGAGAATGTTTCGCAAAAGTCGAAATCGTGATCTCGTAGAGTTTTGTATCAAAAAAGCAAACAAGTAAACCACTTTATTTATTTATTTATTTTTTGGATGGGATAAAATCAAATAAACACGTCGTAAGATACGGCGATACGGCGATTCCTTCTATTCGTTAATCGATGTACACACTATTTCATATGATGCGTGACAGACCAACGAAAACGCTATTTCAAACGTATGTGTGAAAGATATACGAAAATGCTATTTTCAATCTAAACGTGACGCACAAAATAAAATGCTATTCTCAAGCAAAAATCTTAGACATATAAAAGTAGTGTGACGGACCAAAAAGAAATGCTATTTTAAAACTAAGCCTCTTACATATATGAAAATGTTATTAGCATATTCTTTCCATATTATTAGCATATTCTTTCATATTATTAGCATATTCTTTCCATCGTTTTGACTCTCGAGTGTGTATCCGTTGGTATATGATTTTATATAGTGTGATGTGGTTCTTGGTTGATTAACTGTGTCTAACTTTGTCTAACTGTGTCGGATATATACTCGAGAGTCAAAACAATGTGGAAGCATCCTGTAGATTATGTAGCCAGACTTTGTGGGAACCCTGTATACATATATATATATATATATATATATATATATATATATATATATATATATATATATAAACATACATATATATATATATATATATATATATATATACAGGGTGCCCACAAAATCTAAAGGATGCTTCCACAAAGTCTGGCTACATAATGTAGTCAGACTTTGTGGACTCTCTCTCTCTCTCTCTCTCTCTCTCTCTCTATATATATATATATATATATATATATATATTACTAATAACAGGCCATTTGTGTAGTTGTAAACTTATGTACTTTTTACCTTATAACTTTTTGAGGATATTTATTAGGTTGTTGCAAAAGTGATGTCGTTTTTTCTTGAAGTTGAACGTCCAAAAAAACAACATGATTTTAACATCAACCTAATATTTTACTGCTTTCATAGCATACGATTTAAGGCTGACACTAGTAACAACAAGCATATACTTCAATTGTATACAACTATCACAGCGTACATATTAAGTAAACCTGTTTTTCAAATACTATTTGAAAAAAAGATCATACACACTTTTTCAAATAATATTATACAACCTCTTTTTTAAATAATATTATACAACCTCTTTTTCAAATAATATTATATAACCTCTTTTTCAAATAATATTATACAACCTCTTTTTCAAATAATATTATACAACCTCTTTTTCAAGTAATATTATACACGCTTTTTTCAAATATTATACAATCTTTGTTTCACATGACATTATACGGCCTTTTTTTCAAATATTATACAACCTTTTCGTTTCGAATAATAATTATCCAACCTATTTTCAAATATTATACAACCTTTTTTTGTTTCAAATAATACAGGGTGACCCAAAAAAACAAAAGCTAAATGTGGGGGACATCTAGAACATATGCTGTAGAACGGAAAAATAAGGCCAAAGACCCTAGTGTTTTGATGTGATGTTTTGAATATAATAAACTAGTTATGACAAAAGTTTCATTTCATTCGGACAAAATACTAAGAAACGGGGCCTGATTAGAGTTGGGACCCGTTTTTTGGCGGGTCACCGAGTATTAACAACTTTTTTTCAAAAAAAATTATACATTTTTTTTCAAATAATATTATACAACCTCTTTTTTAAAAATAATATTATACAATCTTTTTTTCAGATAATATTATTTACAAAAATGTTTATACACACAAATAAATCCTCTTACGAGTTGGAGATATACGAGGGGTGTGCAATACGTAATGCCCCTGACCCACTTTCAGTTGTCTGATCCAGCTGAAATTTTGCATGTGGAATGATATATATCTTTATGGGTTATGTGGAAAATTACATCTCTGAACTAATTGTAATTTTTGTTTTACACGTGTTTGAACTGAGTCAGGTGTGAAATGGAACCTGTTTAATGTCGGGCAGTGATCCGGTTTTTGTATTTGAAAGGACGCACACCACAGGAGACTTTTGATTAAATGAAAGAAACTTATGGCGATAATGCCCATCATATGACCTTGTAAAACGCTGGCATCGTGAATTCAAACATGGCCAGAAGTCTGTGGAAACAGCTCCCAGACCTGGTCGCCCCCCACCCACCTTGTGCCATTGATGAGGCATCTGTCCGTCAAGTTGAGGTTGCCATTTTGGAAGATCTGCGGCTTACTATTCGCCAAATAGCCCAAGATGCAAGATTAGTACAGGGTATGTGGAAACTATCATTCACGACCATTTGCATATGCATAAGGTGTCTGCCAGATGGATTGCCAGGTAGCTCACACCATTCCAGAAGCGAGAACGCGTTGAGTGTTCGAGGATGAATTTGGAGATGTGCCAAAAATATGAGTCAAAGTTTTTCAAAAGACTGATTACACAGGATGAAACCTGGGTCCATCACTATGAACCAGAGACCAAAGCCCAGTCAATGCAGTGGAAGCACTTGAACTCACCACTTCCAAAGAAGGCAAGTGTGCATCCCTCCGCTGTCAAGGTCATGCTCACAGTATTCTGGGACCAGGACGGAGTAGTGATGACAGATTTTCTGGCAAAGGGTACCACAATTACAGGAACCTATTGGGGAAATTAAGGTAAGCTATCAAAATCAAGAGGCGGGGCAAGATCAGCAAAGGTACCCTCCTCCTTCAGGACAACGCTCCGGTCCACAACTCGCATGTCGCAAGATCAGAAGCACTGGCGTGTGGTTATGAAATCCTTCCCCATCCTCCCTACTCTCCTGACCTTGCACCCTCTGACTTTCACCTCTTCCCAGCCATGTTTTTGAAAGGAAAGCGTTTCCCAGATGATGCATCCTTTATTTCTGAAGTCACGCCGTGGTTAGAGGACCAACCAGGGGTGTTCTACAAAAACGGTCCCCAGAGCTTCATCTAACGATGGGAGAAATGCATAACTCTGGGTGGTTCCTATGTAGAGAAAGACTAATAACTGTGCCAAGTTTCGTTGCTCTACTGCTATGGGATGTGGGTCAGGGGCATTACTTATTGTACGCCCCTCGTAGCTGAATTTATTTGTCTTTGAAGACCGGTCCGGAGACGCATCAGCAAATGCCACAATAACCTTTCAAATAAGGAAGGTCTTCAATTCTTCTTATACCTTAAAGAACGTGTATGCCCCCGCATCGAAGCACCAACTGACAACCTTCAATCTCATTTCTAGTACTTGATTTTGTATAATCTTGTCAACTCTTGTTCCCAAGAACAAATGATAGCTGCTCCCTATTAACGTCTCTGACCAATGACCCTTTTTCGTACAATGCAGCCACGGCTGTGTCAGCAGGTCCTTAAACCCAACTATACTTAAACTAAAAAATTGACTTCCTTCTAAAGTTCTTGTATATATTACATATATAAATGTGAAAAGCTAACAAGCAAGTTTAAAGTAACGTTTTGATAACTGCTGCTTACAAAGCTGTAAGTATTTAATTAAGAGATAAACTTATTTAAATCTATATAAGTGTTTATCTAATAGCTAAGTAGATTACGAAGGACCTTTTCTGTCGGTGTAGTGGACGCCTTATGTAATGCCCTTTTTAAGCGTATCGACGAAGCGTTCGGCCCTCTGGCGTGGCACTGGGATGTCTTAATATGCTTGACTTGATACGTCTCGCAGAATTCTCTGAACCCTGTCGAGGTGAACTGAGTAGAGTTGTCGCTAACCAAACAGTCTACAACCCCAAACCGAGCAAACAATTCCAATAAGAAAATTGTCGTTGTTGCCGTGGTTGTTTTTGTTGTTTTGCATCTTAGCACCTATGGCCATTTAGAGTAAGAGTCAACTACTATCAGGTAGTAAAAATCCTCCACAGGTCCGCATAATCGATGTGGATCCTCAACCATGGTTGTTCAGCCTTAGGCCAAGGTTTATATGGTTATATCGGTGGTGCTTTTGCAGCCAAAGCACAGCCTTTGAATCTGTTCACCATGTCCATAGCTGGCCAATAAAAAAACAACTTCTCATTAGGCTTTCATTCTGTGTATTCCTGGATAGCCCATGTGAAAATCCATGAGAATTCTTTTTTGAGGCGTTTGAGGGATGACAACCCTTTCACCGTATAACTATTTCGTCGCAACCAGCAAAAATGTCTGAATTGGTGTCGCCCAGTGCTAATTTCTGCTTCGTGGTTTGAATGAAATTGTAATTTAGAGATTCTGACTTAATTTCCTGAAGTATGAGCGGCAGTTCGCGGATAATATTGTTTATCATGGTTTTTACATCACTATTAATAGGAAGTGCCGCGATTACTGAATCTTCAAGAGGTTCCATTTTGGCAAGAATCCGTCTCGATAGACCGTCTGCATTGGCTAGTTGTTTTGAGGTGAGAAATTGAATTGTAAAATTATAGTGCAGCAGATTAGTTGCCCGTCTTAATAGTCGATTCGCAGTAAATGTTGCAAGTCCTTTTTTTATCTAAAAATGGATATCAATGGCTTATGGTCGGTTTGTAGAAAAAAAATTATTCCATACAAGAACCGGTGGAATTTTGAAACTGTAAATATAATTCCTAGGGCCTCTTTCTCGATCTGAGAATAATTCTTTTCCGCTGGCAAAAGAGTCCATGATGCGAAAGCAATAGGCTGTTTCGAGCCATCCGGCATTCGATGTAGCAAGCACTCCCCAACGCAATATTGACTAGCGTCGCTAGCTACTATTATGTACAACTGCGGGTTGAAATGCGCTAGGAAACCAACCATGCGAAAGACAAACAAAGCACCTCGAGCTGTGACAGGCGATAAATGAAATTTGAGGGAGAGCTCACACTACCGGTGACCTTAAATGGTGTTACTAAAAAAGTGAAAGTGTATGAAGAAATGCGAAAAACTGTTCGGTACTGATCGGATGGAGTGATTCGAATTGTGGGACCAACCTACGAATAAATTCTGCCATAGGGTAGAAGACTCGTCTACGGAGGAGCAACAACTGAAGAACAAGTTAAAAGATGAATTTCCAGAAGTAATCTCACCAGGACTAGGAAAAGGTACAAACGCTATAGCAAGATTCGAACTAAAAGAAAACACTCTGCCCGTTTTCAAGAAGAAACTAAAAGTCCCATTCGTAGCAACAGAGAAATCGAAAAAGAAAGCTTCAACGGAATTTGCCAAAGGAGGCATAAAAGCTTAAACTGCAAAGCCAGAAGCAAAAAAAAAACAAAAAACCCGCGCTTAAAGAATTCCGCTAGCCAAAGCCACAATTTAAACATGTATATAGGATTACACCCAACCCGAACACACTAACAACAATCTCACCTGCAGAAACGATGTTTGCGCGGGAAGTGAGAGCCGTTTTTGACAAGCTCTTACCAAACAGTCAAAGCTACTAGCGACCACTCATGTACCCAGTAAACGTTTCATATCAGGTGAAAGAGTGTTTTTCAAAAGTTATAAAAACAACACATCATTCTGGGAGGTGAGTACAATTACTAAGAGAATTGATGACATGGTATATATCATAGAAGTACCAACATATACCCACAAACGTCATTAGAACCAACTAAGATGTCGATTAGTTGAAACCAGCGACAGTCAACCATTGGAAGATGAGCCGATAGACACTGCCTTCGAAACGTTTGATCTTCAACCTCCTCAACCAACACTTGAACTACGGCGGTCGTTCCGTAAGAAATAGTTTACCGAGCCATTGATGGTAAACCCTAAAAGGAAGAGGTACTGACAGTTTTTATGAACAAAAAGCTCTGGAGGAGGGTGGAGACGTCACTCTAGGGGATTGACGGATTATCTCATGACCTCACTTCCGTTGATGACGCCATTTCCGATATCGTGATTGGCACGCGACTAAGCTGGACGTTTGCAAGCGTCCTACCGTTTCGGAATGGATGTGCTCAACTCATTTTGCCTCTAATATATGTGAATACATGTTTCGTTCCTAAAAATCCTGTGTTCCTTTCGTTTATTACAATTTTACCCAATAACACTATTCTATATTGAAAATAACTGATTTACTTTTCTACATTGGAAATAATCTGGAATAGGCAGATCCACCTTATGGTATTAATACTATGTATCAAACTTAAAATGTTAAACGTCATAGGGTATATTTAAATATCCTCTATTGTGTGATTATTAAGGAACATTGAACCGGTGACTATTTGGGAATTCCAGCTGCTGTATGTTCTATCCGCTGGTCTCGGCATTGTTTCCAGTCAGTCTTGGGCATCTCTTTGCCACTGGACTCAAGCAGTGCCGATTCAGGAGCAATACGGCCGTGATTCCGCAACCTTTGCTTCACAAGTTCACGAGCAGTTACCCTTACAGGGGTGTCCATTGTTTCTTGAGACTGAACAGAGGCATCGACTATTATTCCAAAGTTCTGTTAGTCTGAATATTGTTCAATATATGTTAATTACATAATACTTTAATATTCATTAGTTTAGGGATTAAGTTACATTTCAGAGCAACTATTTACGATAAACTCACTAATGTATCCACTTTACTTATTGCAAGTGTATCTTATTATTTTGTCTAGTATCACTATCATTTTATATTTTGTTTTGTTAATCTGTTATCCAAGGGGCGTTCCAAATGCCTTCTATATTTTTGTTTCTTCCAAATTAATCCGAGAGGAATGCAAATTGATTTAGTATGATTACTGTACTTCTGCTTTGATAACTTGAAAGTTTCAGCTCTCTGTTGCAGATATTGGCAGTGTGAGACTCTAAAAAACAACCTCTGTTGTGCAAGTACGTCAAAAGTAGAGATACGCTGTTTAATTCTTGGTAATATGCATGTTCAGTTTGAAAAATAGTACACTTTATTTTGGAACGACCCTCACATGTAACTGGCTTTACAAGTTCACTTTTTCTAACCCGATCTCAATGGGTGACTGAACGGATAATATTGTTGTAGTATATATATATATATATATATATATATATATATATATATATATATATATATATACTAGCATTTCAGCCCGGCGTTACCTGGTTGTTTGGAGGTGTATGTTTAGAAAGAAAAAAAAAGCGGCCAACTTTGACCCCTATAAGGACCCCTTATCATTTATTGTTTTTGAACTTAAATCAAGTTATTAAGTTAGATCCATGTCCAAGAAAACTATATCTAAAATTTCAAGTGTTTAGACCAAAAATTGGCGGAGGAGTTTGGTAGCGTTCTCAAAGGTCAAATCGTAAAACTTTGACCCCTGTACAGCCGAATTTCTGGCCAAAAACCGATCACAAAGATTTTCCTTAATCCCAGTATCCTGTATATCAAATTTCGAGTCTGTAGACTGAAAATTGACAGAGTTATAGGGTAGGGAAATTTACACAGACACACAGACACACACCCAGACAGAGACTTTTACTTATATATATATATATATATATGTATATATATATATGTTTATGTATATGTGTGTGTGTGTGTGTGTGTGTGTGGTTGTGTAATTGTGTGAGTATGTGCTTAAAAGAAGAATAACTCACTGATATATGTACATATAACAACATACAGTAATACCCCCGGGATACGATGTCCCAGGATACGTTTTTAAAGTTTACGATGTCGAATAAGATGTTTTCCCGCCTTACGGTTGTATTTATAATGTTATTGGATTATATACATGTGTATTATATACTATATTGTATTTTGTGACTGATTTTTCGTGCCGTATCCCGGGGTTCTACTACATCTTTATTGTCGCTGTCTATTATGGATGCTTGATTGTTAGCAGAGAGATGAATGCATGTGAATGCTATGGGTTAATTCTACAAGGAGCTAAATCCCAAATCGTCAACCAACGACGATATCATTTTCGGTTGTTATGTATAACCATTTGTGACTAAAACAAACGACTTTTTGGGGGATAGTATTGTTTATATAGGTACACCCTAAAGCGTTTTTTTCGATCATTTTAGCGTCACTGGATTGACTGTGCTTTGATTCTGCCTGTGTAACCTTTTATTTAAAACTAGCGGGGGGGGGGTACCCGGCGTTTCCCGAGTGTTTGGAGGTGTGTGTGGTCGGTGGGGGTGGGGGTGTTAATCAAAACATAAGAATAAGCGAAGTAAAAAACAAAACAAAAAAGAAAACAGAAAAACGAACGCGGGGGGTACCCGGGCGGTGGGGGCAATCAGAACATCGAAAAACCCCAAAAAGAACTAACGTAAGGCAAACGGACGATGTTAAATCTAAAAATCGAAAAAAACAAAAACAAAAAAGAAAACAGAAATACGAACGTTAAAACTGCTTTAAAAAATCTGAAAAATAACCCCCTCCCCCCAAAAACACGTGAAAAATGGCTTAAATAAGCCTGTTTCGATATTAAAATTTAAAAGAAATCGGTGGGTACCCGGGTTGGTCGGGTTGGGGGGGTATTAATGAAAACCTAAGAATAAACGAAGAAAAAAAAAACAGAAAAAACGAACGTTACGTGAAAAATTGCTTAAATAACCCTGCTTCAATATTAAAATTTAAAAAACCCAAAAAAAGAAAAAGACATCGCACACCACGATTCGAACCCAAAAGGTTTTGATAACGACCCAACGCTATAACCAACTGAGCTAACACGACATACATGAAATTGTATCAGTTTTTTAAATATTTAAACTAAATCAGGTCATGACTTCATCTGACGCATGCGTAGAACCGATCTCGTCATGAGAGGACGGTTTTTGCTGACCCTCCCCCGCCCCCTGTAGAAAGGTGCCGATTTCAGGGTGAAAAAATTAATGTTAAATGGGGCTTTCATATGAGACCAAGTTTGTGTATTTTTGTTCAGTCTGTCGAAAGTTTTTAGCAGACATAAACACACACATACTCACCCACACACATTTTGCCTTTTATATAGATTACATTTCAAAAATGTTTTTAGCTTATCTTTTTTTAAGAATTGATCAAATTTGTTGCATGCAGCCATGTTCATAACTTTATTCAAATGAGCTTTTATTACGTTCGATAATTATTTTATTATTATTGCAGTTCATTGGGGAGTGCGCTATTAATTTCTCACTATGGTTTCTCGATACAAAATATCCTTGTATTAAACGGTGTTTACATGCAAAAGAGCAAGATGTTTTTGTAACGTTTCGTAATTTATGATTTATCTAATAGAACGAACTAAAAACTTGAAGAGAAAATATTGAAATGCAAATTTTCTGCAATTTACACGCCTACAATATTTATTTTCCAACCAATTTTTTAAGTAATCTTTAAACCTATGAATCAATTATCTTATAAAAGAATTCATTTTTTTACATAGACATCACCGCTTATCAAGGCCCAGAGTCAACTCGAGGAGAAGGAACGGCTCAAGAATTTGTTTATGCTGGACTTGAAGACAACCATATTGTAATAAGCTGGAAAGCAGGCAAATGGAAGACAGTTCCACAGCGGTGCAGTTCTAAGAAAGAAACTTTGTTCGTGGAAATATTGTCATTCAGTGTCAACGGGTTGACTTATGTTTTAATGCTCAACAAATACGCAACAAATAAAACTTGCAAAAGTAAGAATACCTAATATAATGCGGTGGTTGTGGCAGCGTACAGCCCGAGGTCAGTGTCATATCCCGTGATGAAAATTCTCTACAATACCCATGATTATAGTTCGTTAATTAAAGTGACTATGTACTTCCATCAACCTCTGCTCAGTAGCGCGTCAATACTCTGAAACTAAACAGAGCTGACTGAATTACACAGGTGTGTGTTTCCATATGTACTCGACACACACTCACACGGATACACACCCATACACACACAAACACACACACACTCACACATATATATATATATGTGTGTGTGTGTGTGTGTGTGTGTGTGTGTGTGTGTGTGTGGTTCTCGCAAGCCCTAGTAAATAACATTACCTCAGGCGTTCGTCTACACGATAATTAATGATTGGCGACTTGCTGTTCGCATGCACACCAGTTATTTAAAATTTGTAACATTAGGATATACATGAATATTAGGTTGGCATCCAAATGCTTGCCGTTTATTAAATCTTATGTGTTTAGCGAAATTTATTTTTTGTATTTCATTTATTTTGATTTTGATTCAATTTACTTATTTTCGAATCATAAAAATATGAGGTTGAAAAATGTGCATTTTTACACCTTCTCCGCTTTGCATGTAATCGATGTTTTACAGCTACGAAAGCTGTTCGAGTTCAAATCAAATGATTTCTACCGAAAAGGTATTGGGAATTTTGTTGAACGTTGGGAAAAGTTGTTAACATGTATTGGAGAATATATCATTGTTCACTGTTAGTTTTACTTTTACTTTAAAAAATGCAGATTTAAAAACGGCAATAATATAGGTGCTAAATTGCCTTATATATTTTTATAACTTACTGCCTAGCTCTACCTATGTATTGAGCACTGTTGAAATGAATACTGATAAATTTACGCATAAAATTATATCTTAGTATATTAATTTATGTGATTAAATGAAGCAATCATGTATATATATATATATATATATATGTATGTATGTACTTCACAATAATGAAATGAAATATATCTATTGATATGCAAATAAGTAATTTTCTGTCTTACAAAATATTATTAGGTGTCATATATTATATAAGACAATTCCTGCCAAATAAAATTGCTCAATATACAAGATAGAGTAAATGAATCAAAATTTCTGCATTTAAATTGTATTATTTAAAACAGTGTTTGAATATATATATATATATATATATATATATATATATATATATATATATATATATATATACATATATATATATATATATATAACACTTAATTTTTAAATTTTTTATTCCATACTTTGTGGATCAGGCGCGTACGCAGACCGCACAATTTTAATGAATCATCATTATGCCAGATCAAACATACCCATTCCTGTGTCTCGATACATCTTCTATAATTATATGTGATCAGTTCTCTATAATAGTCAACCATGTAGGAGCCTATTCGTAAGCAGACACGCACACAGACGTTCGGCTTTATATATATATATATATATATATATATATATATAGGGAGATAGAGCAGAGAGAGAGAAAGAAAATTTTTTACATACAAATATTTCTGAAAATCTGTATATATAAGAGTAATGGTCGATGGACAAAAATCGGAGGCCTGCAATATAAATGCTGGAGTCCCTCAGGGGTCAATCCTGGGCCCAACTCTCTTCCTGATCTACATCAATGACCTCCCTAAACACATACTTAAATCATTCGTTGACATCTATGCCGATGACACGACCATCTACGGTAACACATCAAAGGCTTTAAATAACAAAGTTCTCTCTGATTCTCACTCCTCCGATCTCGAGCGCGTGGTTCAGTGGGGGAAGACGTGGCTGGTTACGTTTAATCCATCTAAAACCAAACTCCTATCCTTACATCATCAACGCTCTGATCCCCATCTGGCATCAATTGTGATGGATGGCTCTCGTCTGGGAGAGGCCCCGTGTTTTGACAAGCTTCTGGGTTTGACCTTTACTCCTGATCTGAAATGGAACACGTACATCAAGTCTGTTGCCAAGGTCGTTGGAAAGATGGTAGGATCCTTCTACTGCTCCAGAAGATATCTCACTACTGATAAAATTCTCTCTATATATAAAAGCCAAGTACGTCCAAGGATGGAATACTGCTGCCATATCTGGGCAGGAGCTGCTAAAAACAGCCTATCCTGCCTTGACAGAGGACAAAATAGACTTCGTGGCTTAGTGAGGGATGCCCTTTTCTCTACCCTGCAACCTCTCTCCCACAGAAGAGACGTTGCAGGGCTATCAATATTTGTATAAATAAATTTAATATACTTGCTCTGTATACTCATTGAGCACTTTTTGGTATACACATGCTGTTTTATCGTTATTTCCATGGAAGGTGCTCGTCTGAACTCCAATCTCTGGCCCCCCTCGCCAATTTTTCACGAAAAACACCCGTCTAGCTGAATCTACTCTGAAGAATTTCCCCCACTCTTTACCTGTGCCTAAATCAAAACGTGGATTCCATGAACAAAGTTTCTTTCTTAGAACTGCACGCCTGTGGAACTCTGTTCCGTTTGCCTGCTTCCCACCTGACTACAACTTGGATGTCTTCAAGTCCAACGTTAACAAATTCTTAATAAACCGCCCCCTTAGTAAACACTTCATCAAATCTCCACACTAATGTAATATACTTGCAATAACCCTTATCCCTGAGTGGCTTCCGGGCCTTGATAAGTGGTGACCACTGTGTAAAAAAAAATAAGACTATACTGTTATATATCATGTAATATATATATATATATATATATATATATTCATATATTAAATTATTTATACAAACATGGAAGGCTACATATGTGCATACATGTTTCTGTAATGACCCGTGCAGGGGAGATTACGTCTTTAGGCCAAGAATTACCCTCGAAAACCGACATTTCCAGACACAAAAACATTTCCTTATTTCGTTTACGAAATTAGAATCTAGTCACCTAATATGGGTGGGGGTGTTATGTGTGGGGGAGGATAAGTAAGGTCCTTGAATCATCCATTCCTTACAGACTTATATCTTTCCATATCTTAACCTGTTATTTTTTTATTTCCATTTATATTTGTTTTTTGATATATCCCATCGTTTGGTTTTGTGTTATAAAATACTTGAGAAATTCGACATTCTGTCTCCCCTGGCCAGTGGTCAAAGACTATACGTATTTCCGATGGTCACCCAGTGCGGGAGAGACTGACATTCTCAAGTTACATATACACTAATTTTAGAAGTAAGGATACACGTATATACTTATAGTCGGGGGAGGATATACATTATTTGGTATATTTCACTTATACATACGCACAAAATTATAAATAATCAATATAAATATAAAATAAATATACAATCAAGAAAGCTACCTTCTGCATGCATAAATATATATAATACATGTATAAATATCTATACTCTGATACACCAGCGCATATACACATATATATATATATATATATATATATATATATATATATATATATATATATGTGTGTGTGTGTGTGTGTGTGTGTGTGTGTGTGTGTATATACAGGGTGGCCGAAAAGTCCCAGGACACTATACACGTATTTTTAATAAAACACAGTATTTTTTAATGAAACACACAGAAAACATATATATTCAACAAAAAAAGAGAACTTTATTAGAAACAAAGCAGAAAACAACTAGAGTAATTTAGTGGTCTAGGGGATCAGTATGTTGGCCCTCGTTGTTCTTGCACAATTCCATTCGCCTCCAGGTTCTATGTGCCATTTTTTTTAGAGAATTCCTTGATACGCTAGCAAAAGCTGCAATAATCGCATGCTTTAGCTGATCAATGGTTTCGTATCTAATACCAGAAACTTGACCTTTAATTAAACCCCATAATGAGTTGTCTGGAGTGGTCAAGTGGGGCTTCGTGGTGGCCAAGCAAAGAATTTGATCCGCGCCCAATCCATCGATCAGGAAACTCTGCATTTAGCAGCGCTCTCACAGGAAATGCATAATGTGCGGGTGCACCATCTTGCTGTAGCCATACACGATCCTTAATACCAAGTTCTATTAACTTGGGAATGAACCAGTTTATAATCATGTTGGCATATGATTCCTGGTTGACATTGCCATCAAAGAAATAAGGACCAATCAAATGTTCAGATGTCAATGCAGCCCAAATCATGACATGTGGGGGATTATTTTCAACTTCTTTGTAAAAGGGGTTTTCTTTAGCCCAGAAATATATGTTTCGACTTTTAGAACTTTTATAAATGGCGCATTCATCGCTGAATATTATTTTTCTGTGATTTCTTGGACCATCAGGAAAGCGTTTTAAAAATTTCTCACATAATTCTTTTCTTCGATCCATATCTTAATCTGACAACTGATTTACCGACATGGGCTTATAAACTTTGACATCCAAGTCCTTTTTCATATGATCCATCATGGTAGCCCTTGTTAAATGTTAAAAACAAAACTTGGCAAGAAATTTCTGGATCTTATTGAAAAACACTTTCCCGCAACCAACCCCTTACACAAAATCTTCAATAAAAATACCTTGAAGTTATCTTACAGTTGTTGCGCAAATTTAGAGATGATAATTAAGGCACATAATAACAAAATACTCAATGAAAACAATGTAAACAACAACAAAATAAACAATAAAAAAGTAGACACCATGACAGAAATAAAACCAACACTAGCAGAAATAATAATAATAATAATAATAATAATAATAATAATAATAATAATAATAATAATAATAATAATAATAATAACAAACCAACCCCGGACAAGAACAACAATACCATAAATAAAAATACTAATAACGAACAAGATAAATGCAATTGTAGACACCGCACACTTTGCCCAGTCCAAAATAAATGTCTAACAAAAAGCGTAGTTTATCAAGCAACAATATTTACGAAAGAAAACCCAAATAACAAGAAATATTACATAGGCATGACTTCCTTAGATTTCAAAACCCGATACTATGACCACAAAAGCACATTCAAAAATAAAAAACACCGTATAAAAACGAATAAATACTGGGAACTCAAAGAAAGCGGACATTCGCCGGTAGTCGAATGGAAAATAATGAGACAAGCTACCACATGCAGACATTTAGACGACCCATGTAAATTATGCCTCCATGAAAAATTTTCTATCCTGTACTTTAAAGAACCTCAAAATCTATTAAACTGTCGACGGGAAATAGCAAGCAACTGTGTTCACAAAATAAAACTTACTCTAGGATAGCGATACAAAATAGCTTTAAAACTAACAATAACAATAGAAAACAAACAAATAAATAAATTAAATAAACATGAATATACATAAACGATCACACACATATATGTATATATATATATATATGTGCATTATTGTGTACACATAGGTATATTTATATGTATAAAAAAACAAAGGAGAACGGCCACCTAAAACCACTAACCTAGTTCTAAAACAGATCCTTTGTTTGATAAAATGCATGCCCATTGGCTGATAGGAAGGGGCGCGGTGGATACTAGAAAGCTGATTGACCAACTAGAAAACCTCAACATATATAAAAACAAGAAGCAACGACAGAATTCGCGCATAAGCCTGACGAATCCTATAGTTGGATGAAACGCAGAATATTCAGTGTAGCTTAATCGCCATATATATTTTATAGATTACTAACTAGCTCTACCTACGTATTGAGCACTTTTGAAGTAAATACTTAAAGTTTACGCATAAATCTATACTTTTCTATATTAAATTTATGTGAATAAATGAAGTAGTTATATATATATTTATATATATATATATATATATATATATATATATATATATATATATATACACACACACAAGTCTTTACACACTTCCCTTGTTTGGGAGTCCCCAAGCCTTTAAAAATAATGGGCTAATTTTTCAACGCCCAACTAGTTTCAGGTACGTACGGGCAAAATGAATGCCGAGGCTCAAAATGTATAAACATTTTGACCCCTCCCTTTACTTAAAACTTCACCAAAAATCAGAAAATTAACGAATTTGAATGAAATTTTCAGTATGTATCAAATAATGATCGCTGAATATAATGAACTGTTTAATCTTATTTAAATCCTTGTGTAAATTATTATTGTTTAAATAAAAAATACCTTTACCAAAGTTATGATTTTCAGTAGTAAAAAACGCAAGAATTTTTTTTTGCTTTTTTTTTATATAAATAAGCATTGTAGTTTGTAACAATAACATAAAAATAAAATAATTTCCACAGGAACATTACAAAAACAGCCCCTAAAGTCGTTATAACTGAATTCGATATAACTCGAAGAAAAATTAATTTTTCTGAACTACCAATATTATTATTGAATTCAGTATTGTTTATTTAATATTTAAAATAATGGCGCTTACTTATTTTCAAAGAATAAAGTGTCAGTAGTATAATTAGTGAATTTAATTTACGTTTATGCATTTTAAAATGAAGAAAGGAGGGTCTTCGACTAAAAAAAAAAAGTCGCTCGGTATGCCAGATAAAGACTAAATTATGTCTAATTTGTCGTTCCATACATATTTCAATTTTTCCGCGAGAGTTTATTTGGATACGAATGGACGAGTCTCGTTGCTACCAGTGATATATTTTTGGATAATTATTATTTTTTTTGCAAAAATTAAGTACATTTATTGTATTAATTAATTATCTTAAAACTAACTTAGTACTTAAGTTTGTAATAATTCCAGAAAACTTATATGTTTCTTGCCAGGAAAATGTAAACGCGATTTTTGTCATAATGAATTTTTACGTGAAATCTAGGGTTTTTCAGATTTGAGACAAAATTATTTCATGTATTTTTTTTTATTTCACACACTTGTTTTTTCTTTGAGAAATTAACTTTAAACTATAATCTTCCAAATACAATTAAACAGTACTCAATTTTTTAAAAAATTATTATGATTAACCGGCGTTAAAAACCATACACCCTACCGAACCAGCCATTAATTGCCCGTACCTAGTTTCAACTATTGTTTAAAAAAAAAACGTTTTTATTTACTTTTATTACCACTGATATTTATTTGTAATCAAAAGGAGCTCACTTCTCTTCATAAAATCTACGTCCATATATGTTTCAGTGTTACTCGTATTTAGTTTATATGTATATACATATAGTAACTCTCTTAAAATCTAAGTGCATATATGTTTCAGTCTTCACGTGGCGCTTGACGATGGGGCGCTGCTGATTAGCTATAAACTACTCCTCTCCATATTTTGTTGTCCCTTGCACATTTGATCACCTCGCTCAGCTTTAATTCTGTCCATTCTGTGATGTTGTCTGTCCATCTCTTCAGTTTTTACCTCTTAGTTCGTCCTCTGTTTTCCAGAGCACGCAGCAAGCCACTGGAGTCTTAGCAAGCCTCTCTCTCTCGTCTTGTTACCTGGCCGAGCCATTTTAGTTGACGCCTCATGATTGTGAAAAGAATATCTTCATAAGAACAGATAGCTTGGCTTATTCTGTTTTTTATTCCTCGTGGGTTACATGGTCTTTGTAAGAGACATCAAACAGTCTTCTGAAGCATCACATTTCTGACGCCTGTATTGCCTTCGCTAATTCTGATGTAAGGGTCCTATACAGGAAAACCGTGTGGACAAGTTAACGAATGGGTCTTATCTTTAAGCTGCGCCCCATTGCTTTATCCTGCCAAATGATGTTCAATACAGCCACTGGCTAATACTTCAGGTTTGGATCCCACATCTGACGGTATCGCTCCAATGTATTTTAAAATTTTCACGTTTTTAAGCTTTTCTCCGTTGGGAGTTTGGATTCCGTGGTGGTAGGAGCTACCTAATTAGTTGACGTGGAGTGTCAACTATATAAATATCGTTAGTACACGGGAGAGACCCAATGAGAGGCTCAGCGAGAGACTCAGCGAGAGACTCAGAGAGGAAGGAGATCAAGAGTCGACGACCACCCAGCCAACACCTTCTCCACAGACGGTCTCCCCATGACTATACCAATGAACTCTATGTAAATATTGTATATACTTTCTTGCTTTCAATATATCTGTTCTATTTTACTTTTGTGATGTAGTTATTTATTCCATGTGTTCAGTGGAGCTTCAACAGATTCCATTTTCATTATTTTTCATCAGATTTATTTCGTTTGCACTGATTTCCATGCTGTAAGTTATGAATTGTCTATCTAGTTTCCTGACCAGGTTCTCCAGTTCTTCTTCTGAGTTTGCGAGTTTATCTTTATCATCATCATGCATGGATTATTATTACCTGGGCTGGTGTATCTACCACTAGTCTCTCCCTCTTGTATAGTGTCCAAAAAGGTCTCCAATCTAATAGATTTCACTTTTTCAACTAGATTCACACCTCTGTCTCATCGCCTCAATGTTGCATCTCCATGCGTGTTTTACAAGTAATTAAATGGAATGGGCTCTGATATCCCCAAATAAATTGCTTCGCAACAAAATCACACCTCTTCACTGTTGAGCTCCCTAAATGTGAGAAAGTTTAATATCTTATTCCTAAGAACATCTAGACTTTGAAATTCCTTTCCTGCTACCTGCTTCCCTAAATGTAATAATATGCAGAAGTTCAAATGCAACGTATACTAACACATTAATCTTCCTTCTTATGGTAACAATTATTAAGCCCTGACGTCCAAGTGGCAATATGCCTTGTTTGGGGTGAAGATGAGGTAAACATTTGATTACCCATTATTTACTACATTGCCCTATATTTTCCAGAAATCACGAGTTCCTAATTCGTGCAATGCGATGTCTTTTCTGGAAGTTTCGTTATATTTTCTCTAAGCTTTCGCTATTTCTTTCTTACAATTATATATATATATATTCAATAGCCTGTCTAAAAGTTATGCCTCATATTTTCAACTAAAATACTGAACCTTTAAGTACTACGAAGAGGAGAATAGTACGATAAAAATGAGCGATATTTTGTGCTCCAGAATGTATTTTTCTACACAGTTACCACCATTCTCCATTCACTGTCTCAGCTTCTCTTGATGCCACTGTAAAAAAAAATCTGTGAGTACGTGTTATCCGTAACGTCTCTGTTGCCTATCTTAAATTGACAGACTTATCTCCTATCTGTACTGGGTTCAACTGCATTCGTTTTGTAGAGGGTCAACAGTTGCTGCTAAACGTTCAGAAATCGTTTTTTTTTCTATATGGAGGAATTCCATGACGCGTCTCTGCTTCTGCCGCACTTCTATGACAGAGATTGCTTCCTTAGAGTCTCACACCGTTAATATCGACAACAGAGAGATGGCACGTTCTAGTTATGAATGCATTTGTTCAGTAACGCTTACAATGTAATTTACAACCCCCTTGATCTATTCGGGCGAAATAAAATAGAGGAATTATTTTGGAATGTCACGATTATATATATATATATATATATATATATATATATATATATATATATATATATGTGTGTGTGTGTGTGTGTGTGTGTGTGTGCTATGCAAAGGGGCAGACGCCAGTTAGTAAGAAAGCAAACCTGGATGAGTTTGAAAATTATATTAGGAAAAGGCAAGAATCGAACCCGGTAGGCAAGTGTTAAAAGATGATAGATATTGAAATACTAGGAATGCAGAACGATTGTCATTTTTCTCGCAAATAGCTAAATATTATTTATGTCAAAGATTAAGGAATTCAGTCAATTGCTCATTATTTTAGAAATAACTGGATATTAAATATGTCAGTTAAAAGAATTAAAAATAGGAGTTTATAAATAATGATTAAAATATATTAGATATTGAACAATTAAAATTGGAAATTCTGTGTTTGTCAAAAGTGTGTTTAAACATATGTTCGTAAAATCCACGTGAAATTTATTACGTCGAACAGAAGGCATCTGTCGAAGAAAAGAGATTCTATATGTATATTTAGACAGGGTTCGAAGTTAGAAGGAAATCACAATCAAAATAAAATTGAGAATTCTTTGTTTATCAAAAGTGTGTTTTAACATACATATGTAAAATACAGGTGAGATCTATTCATGTGGAACAGCAGGCCTCTGAGGAAGAAAGGGGATATATTGAGACGGGATTCGAAGTTAGAAGGGAATTACAATCACACTCACAGTTAGAAACGAGAGTCGGTCAGCGACTTAGTTAGAGCTGATGCTCTCTTGGAGGCGAGAGGTGGAGCAGAAGAGACCATGTGGTTGTAATAGCTTGAATCCCTGACAATTATCTATCATCCAGCTTGTATGAATAAAGCATCATCTATATTTGTAAATTATTATCTCGTCGTCGTCGTCACTACACTAAAGGGTAAATGTGTTTTGTCCGTTATCTCTTAAATGAACTTTTATCCTCTTCACCATCATCATAAGTGAAGTATCTTCCAACTCTGTGTTAACAAGATCTAATGCATAAATGTCTCAGCTCCGTTTGATGCGTATTTTATTTTATTCAAATTAAATCAACGTTTCTATATGGAATTCACATTCTTAACGTTATTTTCGCGTTGCCTACGCATTGTTCCAACATTTTTAAATACAACGCGCGGCGCTTTACATTTCTTTCTCCAATTTTACAACATTGAGAGAAAGAAGAAAAGAAAGAATAAGAAAGAAAACAACATACTGAAGAAGTTTAGCTCTGAAATATATTTATGTTATAAATTTCAAACAAGTGTAAATATTTGTTTATTAGTTTATATTACGTTGTGATTTGGCTTTCAAACGTACTTAATCCGTATTTTATTTTATTCAAATTAAATCAACGGTCCCATATGGAATTCACACCCTTAGACATAAATGGCATTAGCATCCTCCGTGTTATATGTCTCCGATATGAACCCCGTCATCATTCTGATATGACTCCCGGCTGTATAACATCTTGTCGATTTGGTTGCCATAACCAGTCCCCTTATCACGGAGGTACCGAACCTGGGAAACCACAAAAACAATGCGAAAATAAAAACTAGCAAAGAAAAAAGGGCCCTAAAAATGGTAGACGATTTACCATACAGTCACACATGAAAGAAAAAATGTATTTAAAAAAAAGATATGCCGCAAAGAAAAAACAACAATAATAAAAAACGCACACGAACATATATTTAAAGCATGATTAAGAAACGGGCCGTATTCAGCTATATAATATGTCGTGAAAAAAATGTCTTTAAAATGCTAGGCGAGTGAACAGTATAGAAAGATGTAAAGGAAGCAAACGAAAATTATCTACACAAGTACGGAAAAAATGTATTAAAAAAGTTAATGTGCTGTAAATAAAAAGGGGGAAAAGAAACAGTCGTAGAACGATAAAAAAAATAGTAAATACAAAAATATTACTCGGTGCTTTTCGTGTATTCATTGAAAAGACCGACATTCAGTTGTAAACTGCACTGTTTTGAAATACGCATACACATTACAGATAATGTGAAAAAATATGCCCTTGTATATACACGCGAGTAAAGAGATTGGGGTCATTCATTGTATTGTTTTGAAAGTTGTATCGAATCTCGAAATGTTTAAATTTAAGCTGCCGTTCTGAAGTTGCTAACATGTATCAATGTCAGATGTACTTTTAAACACCGCGTTGCAATAAGAGAAGATGAATGACTGCGCTTTTATTGAAAAGGCATTTATGTGCTAAACTTTTCAACTTTCAAGCTGTTTTTTGGGAGGGGGGTTGAAAAAAGGACAATTTTTGAACATGAGATTACATAGATGTCGAATCACGAAAAATATTTGTTTCTGTGTATCCAGAGTTTTTTTTTAGCAGATTTTATCGTTGTTGTTGTTTCCAAAAATATTTCGGAAAAGAAGTTATAAGCTGAACATTTTGTCAAGAAGATTATATTTTAAATGTGTTATAAATTGTTTTATGCATAAGAAAATCTAATGTAATGATGTACTTTTTTGGAGAAAAAGATGTTATATAATATTTTGATGTTTGAACAAATATTGTTGAAAATTTGTTTTAAATGCATGTATAATGAATTGTATTTGTTGTCAGGAATTCAAGTCATGATTTAAGTAGAGATAATTAAAAACGAAAACACAGGTTATAATAAATGATAATAAACCGATGATTAGGGTTGCCTAGAAATGAATAAGATATTTAGGGAGGGGGACAATAAAAGATTACGTAAACGGTTATTTTGAGAGGTGTTCGTATGTGATAAGCTAAGAGCGAGTTTTTTTTATTTTTGTTTTTGTTTATCCATAACATTTTTAAGAAGAAAGTTACTTGCCAGGGAACAGCACTGGGTTCACCTGTACAAAAGTACAGATTTAAATCTGCGATGTGTGTGCGTTTAATTTTAAAGATAACTGCAAATAATGGTTTCAAACGGATGATAAATCTCAGCACAATAAATTAAAAATGCAGACGATGGAAGACACGAGAGAACAGTAGAGTACATAGAGGACATAATGGTCAAGTACCAAGAGCAAATTCCTTAGAGTAATAAGAGTTAAAAAGTAAAATATGCCGTAAATACGTAGGGAAGAAAAGATATAGCATTATGATATTTTATTAGAGATGAATGTATGCGGGATATCTCTGTTTTTGGGATCTTGGACACTCTGATGGAAGAAAAAGAAATGTCACAAAAATCTACGCTATTGTAAAAATTAAGTTCGCCGAAGTCTTTGTCGATTTCTAAAGTCAAAGCGAGAAAATCCGAGTCAATCAGAATGATGAAAAAAGTATATCTTGATGATTAGAAGCCACCCACAAATTTTACGCAAATTAGCTTTGAGGTATGTCCCAAGAAAAATAAAATAGTAAGAAAATGAGACAAAGCTCTCATTAATAGAACAACCATGCGGAAGAAAGGGTCAGGACACATTTGAACGAAGAGTTGTCGATTTGGTGAAGGGATAAAATGGGACCTCGGTTTATGGCATAAGAGTGGCTGGATTGAGCAGCTGATATGAATCATAGGAAGTATTACTCTACACCCAAAAGGAATATGCCAAGTAGATCAGATAGAGATTCTGGTCTAAAAATAATTAGGGAGTCCGTTGTAAAAGGGGCTGACTATTTTTATGGTGTCTGATCTTTCTTAGCAAAGCGGCTGTAAGGATACAGAGAAAAATGTACTGGAATTAAAAATGCGTAAAATTTTTAAAAATTGAGAAGAGAAGGAGTTATGAAAAAGGACAGAACCCAGTAAGTAAAAAAGCGAAACTAGATAAGTCTGAAAATGATATTAGGAAAAGGCTAGAATCGAACCCAATTCAATCAATTTTTCATTCTTTAAGAAATAACTAGATATAAAATATGACAGTTAAAAGAATGTACAATACGAGTTTATAAATGATTAAAATATAATAGATATTGAACAATTAAAATTGGAAATTCTGTGGTTGTCAAAAATGTGTTTAAACATATATACGTAAAATCCACGTGAAATTTATTACGTGGAACAGAAGGCATCTGACGAAGAAAAGAGATTCTTAATGCATATTTAGACAGGGTTCGAACTTAGAAGGAAATCACAATCACAAGAACAGTTAGGGACGAGAGTCGAACAGCGACTAAGTGAACGCTGATGCCCTCTTGGAGGTGAAACTAGAGAAGAGGAGGCCATGCAGTCGTGAATACCAGCTGGATGATTGATGATTGTCAGGGATTCAAGCCGTTACAAATGAATGGTCCCGGGCAAAATATGATTACGCTCACATTGCGAATCTACAAGTCTAAATCTGTTTTATTTTTTTATGTATTAATATTCATATTAAAACTCTTTTTTCTATTTATTTAAAAAGATGATACAACTTATTCTTTTAAAGATTCATTTTAATTAATTCCCTATTAGATTTTTCAGTTTTCTGATGGAATGATCACCTTTAGTAAACTATTACGTGTAATTATATTCGACATGATTTATACTTGCGTAATATTTACATAAAAATGTTATAGTAAACACACAACTCTTTCCATAAACATTTATGTATTCGTATATATATATATATATATATATATATATATATATATATATATATATATATATATATATATTTGTTTAAAAAATGTTGCCTACCAAACTCCGCTGTTGGCTCTTGGTCTACAGATATAAACCTTAATATATAGGGTATTAGAACCGATGCAGATCTTTATATTTAGCGGTTAGACAGGGAAAATCGGTACAAAAGTGTTAACATTAAAAAAAAATAGAATTTTCCAGGTAAAGGTAGAACGACGGCACTACGATTATGCATGCGTAACGTAACAGTTTTTGGCTAATGTTTTACTTTTTAGCCTTGCAGCAAACATATCTTCATAAGTCAGGAAAAATAAACTATCAGCTAAACGTGTTGTTTTCGATTCTTGGTGGTGGCGCAGGAGTTATTATATTTTAATTTTTTAAATCATTACTATATACCGGGTCCAATATAATTTTATAATAAATACGAAATCTTCATTAATCAAATATCCTATTTAAGCGTATTGTACGATCAGGAAATGGCGGTCAGCTGCTAGTATAATATAAATATAACGTTGTTCCGGAACCAACAGATTGTAGCATCAGTCTCAAAGTAGAAAAAGAATAGAAACGAACTTCAATTTGCTTTTTTGTTGTACAACGGCATTTATTTCCCCATTCTCTTATAATCGTTGTTATGTCCATCACTTGATCATGCTCTCGAACGTCATCGACGCCTCTCACTTGATCTCGAACGTTCTTCCCTTCTCTAACGTGATCTCCTCTTTAAAGTCTTAATTTTTCCTTACCAGCGACGTCATTTTGTAATTATTTGCATACGCATGTCCGCGCTATGTAACATAAAGTTTTCATTCACTGTGCACGGCTTTCGCCTATCTTCATCCGTAATGAATGCCGTCATCTTTTAGTGAAATAATACATAACACACCAAGCTCCACCTGTTTTATTTAGTGATGTCACTAAACGTTGACGTCATTTAATGTGCTCAGGGACAAGCAAACAAGCAAGCAAGATACATTGTAAATATTGGCGCTAAAGCGAGAAAATGTTTCGTTTCTCAGATTTTGGCTTTCGGTGATATTCTAGTTTTCGGTGATATTGTAGCTTTCAGTAATAGCGTAGCTTTCGGTGATATTGTAGCTTTCGGTAATATTGTAGCTTTCGGTGACATTGTAGCTTTCGGTAATATTGTAGCTTTCGGTAATATTGTAGCTTTCGGTAATATTGTAGCTTTCGGTGATATTGTAGCTTTCGGTAATATTGTAGCTTTCGGTGATATTGTAGCTTTCGGTAATATTGTAGCTTTCAGTGATATTGTAGCTTTCGGTAATATTGTAGCTTTCGGTGATATTGTAGCTTTCAGTAATATTGTAGCTTTCGGTGATATTGTAGCTTTCGGTGATATTGTAGCTTTCGGTAATATTGTAGCTTTCGGTGATATTATAGTCTCTTCACTATTCGAATCACCAGGTGCCGAATATTACGTAGGTGTGGAGCAGGGGTCTCTACGGCATACTCTAACATCGGACTGGCACCGGGGAGATAAAAACTAGGAGGAATATTTCAAGACTGATTTTGTAGAATTGACATCGATTGATAGATAGAGAGATGTTTGATATATTTGCTGTTTGAATGCAATGCTTGTATAGCTCGAAAAACAAGTCAACACATTATTTTGTCTCGTTTAATTCTCCTGAAGTGAACTTTGCTAATAGTGTGTCTCCTTTAGCTAGAAACGTTTACCTTGGCTAAGTGGTTAACGATATACACTGACAAGATGGGTTCCAAGTTTATTCCATAGAAATACATTCGCTTGGGATATTTACAAAACCAAGTCCCTATCTTTTTTATGACTGACGCTCTGATCCCCACTTTGCCCAAATGGTGGTCGTCTCTTAAAAAAAAAAGAAGAAAAAAACATTGCTTCGACAAGATTCTGGGACTAACCTTCACACCTGACCTAAAATAGAAGATATATCAAAAAAAAAGTCGATGGAAAAATGCGTGTGTAATTCTACCATTCCAGAAGATATCTCACTCCCGGCGCAATCATCTGTATGAATAAGAGCTAACTAGCTGCTAAAATGGAGTAATGTCTCCACAACTGGAGAAAATCCGCTCGAGACACACTATCAGCCTTGACAATGTTCCAAACGTGCTTGAAATCTTTCCCCCAGAAGAAATGTTGCTAGTCGGGCTCTGCTCTATTGTTTTAATCTAAGCTTCAATCCATGCCACCCCCTTTGCCCAACTTTCACGAAAAGCCTTCATCTGGCTAAAACTACTATCAACGATTTCCCACACTCTCTATGTGTGCCTACATCTAAACTCAAATGCCCCGAAGAAAGCTTCTTTCTAAGACATTCACAATTGTGGAACTATGCTTTTTAGCATACTATAATGTTGTCATCTTCAAGTACAATGTAAACAAGTTCTTGTTGAACAGTCCCCTTTAATATAAAAATCTTACCCAATTTCTATCACTATTTATTACTATGCAATTTTCTTCAATGCCCGTTGTACATTCATTAACCCTTATCCTTGAGTGGCCTTCGGGACTTGATAAATGGTGGCTCCTTTGTAATTTTTCTTTTACAAAACCTTCGTGTAATCCCTCATGCAATTATGTGGTGCGTTTACTAAAATTATTATGATTAGAAAGATATCGCCGAAACCAACGCAAACAGAAGCATCGTCGAAATGAACGAATTAATCAAAAATAAATCGGCTAGGGATTTTTATCCTCGACCTCCAAAATTAGACCATTCTGTAATGGTCTGGTTCCTGTTGATTTTGTGGTGAGAGTTTAAGTCTGCGCAGTTCTAGGAGGTCCACCCACCCATACCTTGCCTTCTGTCTCTGAAAAGAGGTTAGTTTATTGCAAACTGCCTCAGGCACCCCACCTAGAAATGCCGATGTGTCTATGCAGGCACTTTTGCAGATCAAAGAGCTCCTCCTCGAGGGCGCTCACTTCTGAATTCCACTTTTCGACCCTGGTGTCTAAGTTCTTGCAGTAAAAGAGAAATAAACAGCGTTTTACTTTATTTAATATTGTTGTTCGTATTATCAAAATATATTACTGAAAACATTAACAAACATAATTTGTGCGGATTTTATGTAAAATATTGCCGAAGTAATTTGTGATGCCAGAGGCGCTCGTGAAGGTAACTTTCCAAATTTTTGGCACTCGTTCCTCGCTTCGCATTAAAAGTTCTGATTGACGATGAAATGTGTTTGTGTGCTTATTCTTTATAAACTTTAATCAGGAAAACTGATGTTAGGAAGTTACCTGCAGGTGTTCCTTTTCTGTCGCAGAATTAAAAAAAATGACTTCACCAATATTTTACATGAAAGATGTGTTTATTATGTTGGTTAATGTTTTTCCTATAAAGGTTTCACATTATTTCTCTCATACTAATTTGATTATTTATTTTAAATTGTTAGAAGATGTACCCGGCGTTGCCCGGTTTTAAACATAACGTTTAATTCATTTAAAAAAAAGAAGAAAAGGGAAAGAAACTGAGACACGTGCAGGCGAGTATTATGTTTTAATTTTCTAAACAGTTCATTTCTTGTCAGTAAAAAAAAAAAACGTACTCGAACTGGGATCGAAACCAAAACCTTAAGATGATCAGTCAAGTACGATAACTATGAGATCAGCTGACCACGATCTTTGAAAAAAGTGTTTTCAAACCACGTGAAACAGTTGACAAACAGATAAACAAACGATGATTCCGAAATACTAGTTTTTTTTTTCAATTTTAACCCCTTACTAGCCCTTTCCCTCGAAAGAAAACCGATTAAAAGGTTTTCAACGTGTCGGGATACCCTATATACCAAATCCCAACTCTATAGAGGAAAACTTCATTGAGTATATACACTGATAAATGCCCTCACGCATATTTTACTTTTATAAATATATAGATAAGAAAGCCCGGTTTGCTTCACTAACAGGTTTTACATGACAACAGTAGGGAGGAACTTATGCTACTGCATCACCTTAAATATACTCATCAGTTTTTAGGTGTCTACCATACTAGCGGTACCTGTGGGAAATCAACAGCAGGCTCTATCATATATAATATATGAATGCTGGCATTCTGTGGATGTTCAGGGTAAATGAAGACGTCCTGATATTATTGTAGCTCTTTTGCTAAAACTGAAAACAGTATTTAACTAAACTATCATAGACGCACGACGTAGCCGGGTCGTAAAATATGCTTAAATATATTTTGATCAATGCAGATTTCGTGTACATTATTATAGAGTCAATTTTCTATCGATTCTTATATATTATAAAGCTGTGTTTTCAAAAATAAAAATATATTCATATGACTTCCTGCACAGTTTGAAACCAATAATACGTACTCAAAGATTTTTTGACAGAGTCATAAAGCGAAGATGAGACAGTGCATTGAGAATGGTAACTGTGTAGAAAAATACATTCTGGAGCACAAAATATCGCTCATTTTTATGCGACTACTCTACTCTTTGTAGTACTTACGCATTTTAATTAAAAATATGAGGCATTATTTTTAGACCGGCTATTGAATATATATATATATATATATATATATATACATATATATATATATATATATATATATATATATATATATATACGAGATGCGTGCAATAAGTAATGCCACTGACCCACATCCCATAATAGGAGTAGAGCAACGAAACTTGGCACAGTTATTAGTCTTTCTCTACATAGGAACCACCCAGAGTTATGCATTTCTCCCATCGTTTGATGCAGCTCTGAAGACCGTTTTTGTAGAACACCCCAGGTTGGTCCTCCAACCACGACGTGACTTCAGAAATCAAGTCTGCACACTCTGAGAGACGCTTTCCTTTTAAAACAAACTTCATAGCTAGCAAGAGGTGAAAGTCAGAGGGTGCAAGGTCAGGAGAGTAGGGAGGATGGAGTAAGGATTTCATAACCACACGCCCGTGCTTCTGATCTGGCGACATGCGAGTTGTGAACCGGGGCGTTGTCTTAATTTCCTCAAAAGTGAAGCATAATAGGCTCTTGTAATTGTGGTACCCTTTGCCAGGAAATCTATCATCACTACTCCGTTCTGGTCCTAGAAAACTGTGAGCATGACCTTGCCAGCGGAGGGCTGCACTCTTGCCTTCTTTGGAGGTGGTGAGTTCAAGTGCTTCCACTGCATTGGCTGGGCGTTGGTCTCTGGATCATCAATGGCAGAAGGTGGGGGGCGACCAGGTCTGGAAGCTGTTTCCACAGACTTCCGTCCATGTTTGAATTCACGATGCCAGCGTTTTACAAGGTCATATGATGGGGCATTATCACCATAAGTTTCTTTCATGTCATCAAAAGTCTCCTGTGATGTGCGTCCTTTCAAATACAAAACCGAATCACTGCTCGACATTCAACAGGTTCCATTTCACGCCTGACTCAGTTCAAACACCTGTAAAACAGAAACCACGTTTAGTTCAGAGCTGTAATTTTCCACATAACCGTTAGAAATATAAATAGTTGCACATGCAAACTTTCAGCTAGATCAGACAACTGGAAGTGGGTCAGGAGCATTACTTATTGCACGCTCCTCGTATATGGGAAATATAGTGAAATTGTCTGTGTGTGTACATTTCTCTACCAACCTACTCTGCCAATTTTCAGTCTACAGTTTACAATTTTGGGTCTAAACATTTGAACTCTTACATAATGGGTATTCAGGCATGCAGCCAGCTTTGTAATTAGGTTTGGGCAAACATTTGGCTGTCAACATTGACAGAGTTGACCTTTGCAGACTCTACCAAACTACACCGTCAATTTTGTGTCTAAACACTTGAAAATTTAGATGTAGGTTACCTTGACATGGGTAAAACGTTTTAATATATAATACACATAAGCACTTAATGTGATGAACTGTACATAGGACCCGAGCAAAGCCGAACTGAACTGCTAGTATATATATATATATATATATATATATATATATATATATATATATATATATATAATAAATGACAAAAATTTATATTCCAAAATACATGATGTTGACAATTTTTATATTCTATTCCTTTACATCAATTGATCCTCTCAGTTCTTGACAGCGTCTGTTTCGTAGCGCAAAATCAATCAATTAGTACTTATATCAATTAATAATTGATTTTGCGCTACGAAACCGATACTGGCAAGAACTGTGAGGATCAATTGATGTAAAAGAATAAAATATAAAAATTGTCAACATCATTTATTTTGGAATATAACTTTTTGTTATTTATTCTATATATTGCTCTGTATTCACATTGAGCTTCTTATATAAGGATTCATATATAATAAGAAAAATATATTTCTATAGAAATATATATATATTAATATATATACATATATATGCATATATATATATATATACATATATATCTTGAGTTCCTTCAGCTTTAATTGAAATAAAAACACAAACTTATGAAGAATTCTTGGTAAAATTATTTCTAAAATAGATGGCTTCAGTGTCATCAGTTATAATCGAAACAGAAACCACAAAGAAATGGAAGCTCATAAAAATTAAACAATAGTCACTCGGAAGAAAATTCATATAAGCATGATACACAAAATAACACACGCTATCGTATTAATATGTAGATTATAGTAAAAATTACAATAATATTTTGTTCTTTTAAGAACCTCCGAAAAACAATTGTCTTTGTTTATCGTATGTTCAACATAATTAATAATAATTTTGTTGGAACGATATCTTTTATTTTATTTATTTATTTTAATTCTTTTTAGAAGGATATCCGGTACTTACGGAAGAAAACACGTGAAGGTTTCCAACATCCCTAAGTAAAAGTGTGTTGGTGGAACAAACTGGATTCGAGCTTAGCGAACCCAGGTTATCATTTTCTGTCGTTAACAACTGTGTCACGCTGTCGTTGTAGTGTTTACTTGATATAAGGGAATGCCATGTTGGCTTCGTAATACATCTGATAAGATTGGTAAGTTTATAAACGTATCGTTTTTCTTTTATTTAAAGGCGATAACCGAGCAAATAGCCATTGAAAAAAGACAACTTTATTTTTACATTGTGAAAATATTTGAAGGATACGGATGAAAGATCAATAATTATGGATCATAGTTGTTTCTTTTTTTTTTTTTCATACTAGAGAGATATCTTTAGATTGAAAGCGAGCAGAAGATAAACTGGAGAGTATAGATGAAGGACAAAATATTGAACATGCCGCCATTGTTCATAATTAATACTGTTGTATATTATCCAAGCAAATCAGTGTTCCCCCACAAGCTTGCTTGCCACAAGCGACAAACAATGAATATTTAACTCCCGGTTTCAATTCAATGAGGGAGGTACTGCCTGTGAGTATGGCCTTCGATAATTGGCTACATATATCGCATCCTTTAGAGAAGCGTAATTATTTGTTTGTAGAAGTGGGGAGATAATAAAATAAAGACAGACAGATAGATAGATAGATAGATAGATAGATAGATACAGATATAGAGATACATAGAGAGAGAGAGAGAGAGAGAGAGAGAGAGAGAGAGAGAGAGAGAGAGGGATACAAGTGTCGTTCTATGAAGTAAAGCCTCCTATATTTTCAACTAAAAAATGTGAAGAGTTACGAAGACCGGCGAAGTACCATTAAAACGAGCGACATTTTGTGCTCCAGAATTTATTTTTCTACATAGTCACCACCATTTGCAATGCACTTTTGTCATAAAATCAATGACGTAATTATGTTTCTGACGCACGCCTATGACAGGAGTTGCTTTCTTAGAGTCTCACAACGTCCATATCTGCAACAGACTGATAAAAAATCAGGTAATTACTGAATTTATTCAGTCATCATAACGATGAAATTTTTCATCTCCTCTGATCAATTCGGGCGGAATAAAAATGAGAAATATTACTTTTGGAAGGCATCTCGTAAAATAGGTAGATAAAAAAAATGATATTTCCACTAATATATATAAAAGAAACTTTGTCTTTGTGGGGTCCTGTGTGTGTAAGTGAGTTCGTCCTTCATGGATTCCTAAACGGTTGTGCAGATTGTTTATATTTCACGCATACTTATTGTATCTGCCAGTGAATTTATTTTAGTATTTTTTATCCGAATTTCTCCGATAAGTATCGATAGTCGGAAAAAAAACGATGAAAGAAGGAACAGGCAATTTGGACTAAAGTTAACACCTTATACAGCCTAACATCCTTAATGCATTTGAGAAGTTTTATTTCCGCACAAGCAGAAATTCCCGGTATATAAAAATGAACAATAGCCCTTTTGATATAACAAGGGCGCATTAGAACTGAATTGTTCTGTTTAGTGCACAATTTAAACATAATACTCGACTTTTGCATTGGTTTGTTTAATTAAAACCATTATCACAACACAAGTTGAAAGGCGAGGCATATAAAATCAACAGTAAGTTATTTGATATGACAAAGCCGCGTTTGAATTGAATATTTCTCTTTAGAGCACAATTTAACTATAATACTTTGTGTTTGCATTTCAAACTTAAATTGAAATTATCATATAAAAAATATTTTAATACAATCAACAGTAGGTTCTCTGCAGTGCAATGTATTGTGTACTAAGCAAGTGCGGGTAGGATGGAACAATCGGTGATTTTACCGATTTCGATGACAATAAAATATAGGGGTGAAACATTCGTTGATTCTCACTCCTTCCTGGGCAACATCCATAAATAAATAGATTGAAAGGCAAATATTAGTGATGGGACGATTGTAAAGTTTTTCCAATTCTGAAACAATTATAGATGTTGTTTTAAATGGCCCGTTCCAATACAAGTACTGATTGCGGTTCCGATTCTTTTAAAATTTCTTATCATTAAATAATTCGATGCTTTTTTAAAAAATGTTCATATAACTGTACCCACACCGTGTAATGTGCGCATGTAAAGTAGAACCCCGGGATACGGAAGTCCTAGCATACGTTTTTTTTTCAGTTTAGGATGTTGAATACGATGTTTTCCGGCCCCTCGTTACGATATTTGCGCCGTCTTACGGTGTTATTTATAATGTTATTTCATTATTTGCATGTGTATAATATACTGTACTGTATTTGGAAACTGATTTTTAATACCGTCTCCCAGGGTTTTCCTATATTTTGCAAAGTGTAAAAAATACGTTTTGTGGGGAAATACATTACAAAAGTTTTAATAGTTTTTCTTATGTTTTCCTTGCAAAATACATGGTGTTTGCACGTCGATTTTCAACTGAATTTTCTTGAGGTTTCTACTTTGGTTGGACCGCCATTTATTATTCTGACTGCACAGAGTGAACAATAAGTTTGTTTTGAACTAAAACACGCTTTAAACAAAGATTTAAACACAAATAAGTCATACAGGTAGGTAAAAGAGTCTTGTCTTTGGTAATATTGATTTGTTGCATATTTGTTTTTCATCCCTTTTTTGTTCTGTTAGTTGCAGTAACAAATGCTCGAATCTCATCATTCTTTGGAGGAAGGGGTCTAAGTTTAAAGTAATTTAGGAAAACTCGTCCCCGGAAAACTCGTATCCGGAAAACTCGCATCCGGAAAATTCGTCCCCTTTTGCTAGGTAGGAAAACTTGTCCCTTATTGAATAAATATCGATTGAAAACACATTTTATGACCGTTCTTGAAGAAGATATTGTCTTTAAAAGAGAATACACATCCCATAATATTTAAAAAAAAATTTTTTTTACTTGTTTACTGTTGTTTTAAAAAATATTAAATTATTTTTTCTAAGTTTTAGTTTTCTACCTATCTTTGAAAGTTTTTTGTGTTTCAACTTATTTTAAAGAGTTTATTTAGTTTAAAAAAAAACGTAATGTCGAGTGTTACTTATGTACAAAAAATGTCCGACGTAAGAGGATCACGTCTTAGGAGGATAATTGCTCAAAAATAGAAAATTAAAGAAAATATTAAGGTAGATATAGTTTTAAAACGACCCCCCTCCAAAAGAAAATAAATTTGTATATTTTGAGGTAATAATGCACATCCAATAATATTTTTAAGAATATTTTTTACATGTTTATTGTTAAAAAAAAATTAAATTGATTTTTCTAAGTTTTCGTTTTCTACCTAGCGTTGTAAGTTTTTGGTGTTTAAACTTATTTTAAAGAGTTTATTTAGTTAAAAAGAAATAACAAATAATGTCAGACTCGACATTACTTAGCAAATAATTTGTAACAAAACATGTCCAAAAATTAATGAAAATACTGAGGTTGATATAGTTTTAAAACGAGCCTTCACCACCTCCAAATGAAAATACATTTGTATATTTTTAAGTACTGCAGAAGTGCCCCCGAAATGACTTTTAAACGATACCCTCCCCTCCCGATGTTAAGAATAGCTCTCGAAATAATGACGATATTATTTAAGCGCGGTACCAAAATTACATAAGACCGTGTTTTCTTTTTTGTTGTTTTGTAATAACACAAGAATTATTTAAACTGAATTAATTCTTCTAAATAAAATAATTGCTTTCTTTGATAATACGTGTTTTCTTTATTTTTGTTTCGTAATGACACAAAAAGTGTTAAAACTAGAGTATTTTTTTAAATAAATATTTGGTTTCGATTTTCGTATCTTGACTTCGTGATCAAGTTTTTTTTTCTCAACCAAGAGGTGAATATAATTTTAAAAAATATTATGGGCGTGCATAGTCTCTTTTAAAAACAATATCTCCTTCAAGAACGGTAATAAAATGTGTTTTCAATCGATATTTATTCAGTAAGGGACCAGTTTTCCTACCTAGTAAAAAGAGGGGGGAGTTTTTGGGGGTACGAGTTTTCCGGGTACGAGTTTTCCGGGTACGGGTTTTCCGGGTACGGGTTTTCCGGAGACGAGTTTTCCCGGGACGAGTTTTACGGGCACCATTTTAAATGGTTTAGAAGAGGCGTTTACAGTAATGTAGAAACTGAAGAAATAAATTATAATCTGGGAGTTGGATTCCGTAGTCTTTGC
>NC_136511.1:49101322-49331322 GCF_053919585.1 Euprymna scolopes | reverse complement strand
TTTTGACAAACTTCTGGATTTGACCGTTACTCCTGATCTTAAATGGAACACATACATTTAATCCGTTGCCAAGGCCGCTGGAAAAATAGAGGGATCCTTCTATCGATCCAGTAGATATCTCACTGCTGATGCAATTATCTATGTAAGAGCCAGGTACATCCTAGGATGGAGTACTGTTCCCACATTTGGGCAGGAGCTGCTAGAAAGGACTTACCTGTCTTGATAGAGTTCAAAATAGACTTCGTAGCCTCATAGGGGATGTCCTTTTCTCTTCCCTGCAACCTCTTTCTCATCGAAGAGATGTTGCGAGTTTGTCTCTGCTGTATCGTTATTTTCATGGCAAGTGTTCGCCCCCCCCCCAAGCCAAACTTTCACAAGAAACACCCGTCTAGCAGAAAACACTATCACTAATTCCCCCACTTTTATCTGTGCCTAAACCCAAATGTAAATTCCATGAGCAAAGCTTCTTTCTTAGAACCTCACGCCTATGGAATTGTCTTTCGTTTTCCTGCTTTCCAGCTGACTACAATATGGTTGTCTTCAAGCCTAACGTAAACAAGTTTTTGATGAGCCGTTCCATATAAGTTAACAAATTTACCGAATTTTCATTACTAACGATTACTATATTGTCCAATTTCTACTGTACACTCTTTAACCCTAATCCTCGAGTTGCCTCTTAGCCTTGATAACTAGTGATGCCTATGTAAAAACCAGATAAATAAAAATAAAAAAATAAGCTTGCTTCAAAGTCACGTTGACATTCCGGTTCTCGTTAGACCAACGAAGTTAAGCAACGTTGAGCCTCGTCAATACCAGGTGGGTTAATATTTGCAAAATTCCAGTCGCTGCATAAGGACGACCATGATATTTCCCTGCCAGAACTGCAAATACTTTATGCCGTCACTTTTTTGACCGGTATATACATACGACTACCGACCATATGATAATTTAAAATTCCCCAGGAGAATGCCGTTTACAAACAATCGTACGAAAAACTTTCACCTATAGAATGTCTAGCGTATAAACGTGGCCTTCGTTATAAAGATGGCCGGCCAGCTGAAAAAATGACGTCATCGGCGAGGTCCCAACAAGCAAGATATGTGGAACTCTTAGACTGTCAATAATGAACAGTAATTTTTACAGACAGCGTTACAAAACTTCAAAATTGGATTAAAATAAAGAAATAAAGAAAGAACACGATGATTTATACTGAAACTCATCTAATATTAATAATAAAAAAATAATGAAAAAAACACAAGTTGTTTGTTTAAGTATTATAAGCAATTGAATATTTCGTTGTATTATAGATTTTAAAGATTAGAATGCGTTCTTTAATTACTTATAAATTACATTTTTAAAAAGTGAAGGAACACGATTTGATTTGTAGCAAACTTGAAGTTTATTTAATATAATTAAATGAAAATTATGCATGTAAGATTATGAATTTTGAAGCAGAACACAAGCAAAACATTTGATATGAGTTAAGATAATAAACAAATATTAAAATTAAACTATTTTTTTCATCAAAATGAATATTTTTTTAATCAAAATGAACAATATTTTTTAAATCAAAATGAATTTGTTTTAATCAAAATTATTTTTTTTAAAATCAAAATGAATATTTTTAAATCAAAATGAACAATATTTTTTTAAAATCAAAATGAATATTTTTAATCAAAATGAACCACAATTTTTTTAAATGCAAATGAACCACAATATTTTTTCAAAATCAAAAACAATATTTTTAAAAATCGAAATGAATTTTTTAAATCGAAATGAATATTTTTTTAAATCATATGAACAATATTTTTTAAATCAAAACTGAAAAACGAACGATGAATTAGTTTAACTGAAAAACGAACAATAAATTAGTTTAACTGAAAAACGAACAATAAATTAGTTTGACTGAAAAACGAACAATAAATTATTTTTACTGAAGAACAAACGATAAGTTACAATTAAAATCAAACAAATAATGTTAGTATAAACAAAGTTACTAATGCATAAATATTTCAAATATTAAATACATCAAACATTATAAAAATCCGTAGTGGAATTTAATTAAAAGTTTGAATTTTCCTGAATTTTTTTTTTATTAATGTTGTCATTCTCCTTGCGACAGAAATTATTTATGAGGGAATTCGAAGAACTCCATATGAGCATTTTTTCAATTTGTTGTATAGGGTGACCCTCATCACAAGAGTCAACATTAAATAAAAGATGTTGATCAGCCAAAATATTTAAGGTTATATACATGGCTAATTTACTTTGATGAATAGAATGAAAAAAAAAGAATCGCATTTGGTAAGTTTATTTATGACTATATAATTATATAACACAAAATTATTAGTTGTATCATTTGGGTATAACAGAGAACCTCTGTTAATACCCTGAAAGTAGCTGTTTATTTCAGCTATTTCTTCAATAGTATCTCTCCCAGATATTAAGTTTTTGCAACTATTGCATTTCGATTTTTTAAAAACTGCATGACAGCAATAGCCTGCTAAGTATAATATAACAGGAAGTACTGCTTAGCACCGATTAATATCATCTTCTGTTACAGCTATGTTAAATTTATAAACATCTAACTGTTGTTCTGTTGTCATTTCATCCCAGTTAGTTTCTTGTAAAGTCTTCAAATCAATAGTTTGGTTATTAAGTGGTAAACTCAATTTTAAAACTGACAACATTCTAAGTTTTTTTTCACATTCATACACTTGACGTATCGATATATTATACTGATCCCCGCTAAGTTGCCGATACTGACCAAACCTTGCCTCAAGGTTATCTGTCTGAAACTTTCCTGGTAATATATACACCATGTTCAGTTCTTTAATGCAATATTTAGTTAATTCTAAAATTGCGTAAGTTGTATGGTGCAAAGCAGTATATGTTTCCTTTGTTAACTTACCAGTTCTTCCAGGTATGCTATTCTAAGTTTCTAACCAGTCACAGAACATAGAGAGAAATCTGTAATTATCACCATTTAATGTAAGTGGATTTGCATATTTATTACGAAGCTGAAAACCTTTATTTGGTGTTTTCACATTCAGTATTGTCTACCAAATATAAAATATTTGTATGTATTCTGCGATTTCTGCATAATTTGGCAAGCATTCCTGTTTGCCTAAGGTTAGCAAACCTTGAATAGTATATTCGTTGAAAATTTGCAAAACTAAATTAACATTTTGCCTTTCAAAAGTAGTGGGAGAAAGGGCCTTTGCAGTCAACTTATAACAATATTTTAAAAGCGATTGAGATTCTATCGCATAAAGTTTATGCAAACTAGAAAATGGAGCATTTTGGATGTTATCCAATTCATGATTTCCATTATAACAAAACTTTGGGAACATCATGCATTTACTTTCATCTTTTTGGCCAAGCCAATTGTTTCTAATGCATTTTCGTATATGTACTGAGTCGAATAAGAAAAAAAGAGGTCTAGACGTTATAAATGGATGTGGATAGACAATTGAAAGCTTTGCTGGGCTACAAAAGAAAGCTATAGCTATTTTATTTATTGCATTATTATCTGTTATAACACATAATACTCTAAAGCCTATCTCCTCTAAGCCAATTATTAAACGTTTGATTATGTCAAATAAGTTCTCAGCTCGAAGACATTTAGTTGGCATAACATGCACAACATCCTTATATTGTGAGAATACACTGCTAAGCATAAAAGCAAATGCACCTGTGGCAGGTTCATTGCTGTTGTTAGCTAAACCAACAATATTACCACCTTTATAATCAAGATAAGGTTTGAGATGTATTTCATCAATAAGTAAAGATACTGTGGTGTCTTTCGGCATTAGCAACTTGAACTTATTTATAATATACATGAGAAAATTGTTATCATGTTGTTCAATTACAGGATTCATAGACATTGATAAGGTTAATCTCCTGATAGTTGAATAACATGGTAAAATCACATTTTTAGTGTCTCTTAACAGTCTGTACCCTCTAGGGGAGCAGTTATATAATAAAGAAGATAATATCATCATTTCACTTGAATAATTAACCTTATACATTGTCATTATATTTATTTGTTCATATATGAATTTAATTGAATTGACATATTTGAATGACTCATCTTGTACTAATAACAAAAATGACAAGATTAATTTTAATAAAGAAATTGTATTTGACGTTTTGGTTTGCTGTTCTTCGATGTCCATTTTTTTCATGTTTTCCATCAAAATCTGTAGAGTATTTTTATCGGTTACATGTTTAGGAACCTTATACTCTCCTATAGAACTCATTTTAACATCATTGCAGAATACTGCAACGGCCAAGTCCGATTCAATTACAAGGGACATTTTTTATCTTTGGGCATGGGCATCTGTATATATGATATATCATAATGGTATTTTCCTGCCTAATAAAAGTCCAATAATTTCTATTTAGGAAGTTCAATTTTGTTTCCAAATCATCAATGCTATGGAAAGTGTTACGTTTTTGTAACTCTAACTCGTCAGCAACACTTTCACATAAGGCACGCTTAAGGGCAGAGTTTTCTAAACGCATTTTCTTTGCGTTAGGGGACTCTCTAAAAGTGGTTGATGATGATAAATAGGAGGGACAGTTTGGTAGTATTCTAGGAATAGCACCATCTCTAAGACATGGATTTTTTAATTTAGCAGTGATTGACTTTCCGGTTTTTTCATCAAATGCTGTAGTCTCTCGCCGTATGTCTTCAGGTCGAAAATAAAGTTCACATACCTAAAGAAATAATTTAAAAGAAAACCGTACCATATGTTTGACTTTTAAAAAAATTACATGACAAGAAACGATAAGATAGAAAAATAATTATTAATGAACTTTTTTTTTTTTGTTGTTGTTGACTAAAATAGTCATAAACAGTTTTTGGTAAATATGAAGAATTACTTCACCTTGGAAAATTCCTTTAGAATTCCTAATTTTATAGATTTTCGAGGTCGCTGTAAACGAAAATAACATTTAAAATAAAGGCAAACGAGTAGTTTCCAAGAAATGTTAGTTAAAAAAGTGGGGGATCACTTTTCTATAATAATTTAATGTAAACTGACCATCCAGTTTTTGGCCACTATTTACCCTCGGAAAATCCTTTAAAATTCCAGGAAACAAGTATTTATTTTTAAAGATATCTTAGAAAATACTCGTTTGCCTTTATTTTAAATGTTATTTTCATTTTCAGCGCACCCGAAAACCTATAAAAGTGGTAATTTTAAAGGAATTCTCGAAGGTGGAGTTATTCTTCATATTTAACCATTTTTTAAAAACTTTAATAAATTCATGAAGTATTGCACAGTAAAAAAATTAATTCACCTACAGAAAAAGTCATGTTTCTTATTTAATATTATTTCACTACATAACAAAAATAACATGCAAAATCATTTTTTATATCCATATTTTTAGTTTGTTAAAATACGTTAATGAAATGAACTTAGGACCACGAGTGAACGGGCGTTTTTTTTGTTTAGTTTCATATATATATATATATATATATATATATATATATATATATATATATATATATATATATATAAATAAGTATTTTTAAATTTTATCTTTCTAACTTTAAAAAATAGTTTAAAAATTTTATCAGCCGGCATAATTTATTTTTATATATTGAAAAATTTCAGGAAAATTAATTTTTGCTAGATTTTTAAAACATGTGTGTCAACAGCTTAAAAAATCGTCTCTTCAAAAGAACGTGTTTTAAAGAGTCGATAATGTAAACGCAAATGTTGTCTCGCATTTTCATTAGTTTTGTATGCTGTAAAAATATTTTTTTAATATTAGCAATTTATTTGAGGCTTCTTCTTTTTAATGGTAAAAAACTTAGGATGATAATCTTGAATTAAATCATAGTTACATCGTGTTAAATACAGGGGGAGCACGTTAAAACTTACTTTGCTGAATGGAGATGGTGTAAAATATTTTCTTTTTACTGCATTAATCCATAGGCAATATAATTCTTTATCTTTCGGAAATAAAATTACTGTCACTTTTGATCCTTTACGATAATTTCCTCGGCAATTTGGAACGACGCACCGTGAAGGCATTTTAATAAAAAAAGAAATATTACACTGACTTCAAGACGTTACGATATCCACGAGTGACTACCGGTGACTACCGGTGTCAAGCAACCAAATGTTAAGGGACTATCCGTGATGACGTCAGCAGATTAAATTATTTTTGCCCACCGACCATCTTGTCTTTTAAGACGGTCTTGGTATAAACCTGTAAATATTTTTTCAAACGTCGCAATTCATTAGTAAAATATTCTTAAACACAACTGACCCTCGCCATTGATGCTTACGTAACACGCTATATACTATGTACGAATTCTGAGTGCTTATATATATATATATATATATATATATATATATATATATATATATATATATATACTAGAAGGCTACCCTGCATGGCCCGGTCATAAAAACGCATAAGTATTATATTTTAATTCATACTGAAACTGAGACATATGCATGTGAGTAGTATGTTTTTCAAACAGTTCACTTCTTGTAATAAAAAAAAAAATACTCGGGCTGAGATCGAAACCAAAACCTTAAGACAGTGAGTCAAATACGATAACCATTACGCCGGCTTAACATGTTTTTAATAATGAATCTGCCATGTTAACTATTCGCACATGCGCATTCGTGGAAGAGTTCGCAAAAAAAATAAAAATCCGACGAACTGTTTAGACCCATTAGCAGCCCGTTTTTTTCCGGATGAAAACCGATTAACAATGTTTCCACATGTTTGAATATGTACCAAATTTCAAGTCTGTAGATAAAAAATCAGTTGTCCTTACACACACATTCTCACTTATACAAATAAACTAGCAGGCCGCTCTGCGTTTCCCTGTCGTAAGACACGCATAAATATTATATTTAAATTAATGCAGAATTCTAGATTATTATAAACAGAAATACCGTAAGAATAAACGTAACGTTAAATTTCGTAAAAAAAACAATGTAGTAAAAACCGGAAAGAAACGGAAACATGTGCATGCAAGTATTATGTTTTTTTTTTAAACAGTTCACTTCTTATAAGTAAAAAACAATGATCAGAGATCGAAACCAAAACCTAAAGCCAGTGTATCAAGTACGATAACCGCTAAACCAACTTGACATAATCTTTAAAGTGGGTTTTCAAATCAACTACTAGATAAAAACGAAGATGTGATGTGTCACGATCGTGCATGTGCAGTCGTGAAACAGTTGAAAACAGATAAAAAATTCGATCACCCCCTCCCCTGCGTACGAAATTTTTTTTCAATTTTGACCCCATAGAAGCTCTTTATTTTCGGATAAAACCCGATTAAAAACTTTTCCACATGTCTGAATCCCATATGTACCAAATTTCAAGTCTATAGATAAAAAAAATCGTTTAGTATATAGTTTAGAATTCTCACTTTTATAGATATATGAGTTGATATTATTTCAATGAAATAAATTGTTAAAAAGTTGATCCATTCATGTTGCATTATTTTATTTGGAAGCTTGAGAGACCGCGGCGTATAAGGTCATCGAGTACTTTTTTCGTAGATATTTGCAGTTTTTTTTCAATTTATGAGCTGACCAGCAAAACGTATAACCTGTCTATGAACATTATTTTGCTAACTATTTTCTTTTGAGGATAAATCCTATTCTTTGAAACTCTATGGAATGAGGAAATTAAAAAAAAATGTATTCCTTTTCGAATAATAAACTGTAATAATGTCTAATTTACACACTTTATATTGAATTCCTTATATATACAGAAAGTTTAAACGATTCCAAAATTTTCCTAATTCTGATACAATGCTGTACCAAATTTTCGATTGCGATACAATTACCGATTTTGTACCAAATTTTCGATTGCGATACAATAACCGATTCTAGTTTAAATTCCCGATTCCGTTTTTTTTTTAAATATTTAATTGGTTATTATATTTTTATTATTTTCTTGTTTGTTTTCTGAATTACTGTAAAACCCCCATGTTATATCTGCATATATTTTGTAAAAATTAGAAAAATGCACTCCGTGGGTGGCATATATTTCATGAATAGACCGTTTTAAATATTTTTCTCGGATCTTTTCCTTGTAATTGATTGAAAATAGTGAAAACACTAAAAACGTATTTCTTTTTTTAAAACAAAACCGATACGAGCTTGCTGTTATCTAACCAAATGCTATCTGAATGTTTTCATAAACCATTGAAAATAGGACGGTGTAAGAACAGAAAAGTTAACATGTTAAGAATGGGTTTCTAAATAACATGATTACTATTGAGTATTTTGCATCGAACTGGGGAACCGTTTGTTAGGAGTCTCGAACCCAACCCTTTATTATTATTACGGGGGTACCGTGTTCGGACTCCAACTAGGCTCTGGGACATAGTTACTGATTCTCTGTTTTGAATGTTACTTTTCACTGCCTTCGTTCAGGATTGAACTCAGCACCTTTGGGTAACTGTAAACTTTGATACAACGTCTAGGACCATCCTGACCGAAGGCAGTGAAAAGTAACATTCAAAACAGAGAATCAGTAACTATGTCCAAGGGCCTAGCTGGAGTCCGAACACGGTACCCCCGTAATAATAATAAAGGGTGGGGTTCGAGACTGCTAACAAACGGTTCCCCAGTTCGATACAAACCACCTGATGAAGACCGGAGGGCAAAACGGCCGAAATATTGTGACTATAACAACCAAGATGAGGAAGTCAGTCCGACAATCTCAATCAATGAAAACACCTCATCTCAAAAATACAGGCAATTACAACTATTGAGTAATACATTTTAACCTGAGTAGAATTGAGCGGAGAGGTATTGTTAACTATTCTGTCCATTTTCTCTACAAAAAGAATGTTCATTTTTTTATCCTAAATTATAAATATTTGGTTGGTTATTGCTGCTGTTGATATGAAAAAAATGTGTATTAGATTGATTCGTTTTAATGCAAAAAGATACAGATACTAGAAATACCACTATTAATAATAATATTAAATTTGTACGTTTACATCCTTAGATAAAAATGACATTTTTCTTTTGTTCTAGGTGACTTTCCTTTTGTTTTAGGCGATTACATGTTAACATCTAGAAAAAAAATTGTCGAAAAGAAAAAACAACAATAATTTTCGAATTTAGATAGTCAGTTAAATTTCGTATTTAAAGTTAATATAAAATAATCATCATTTCTAGAACATTCTACCTTAGTAGGGATGCCCACTAATTTTTAGCACTAACCCTTAGTCCGACTGGCTAGGTCGTAACTTACTCTAAAAATGCAAGAATTTATCTCTTAGAGAAAACAAATCCTATTTTGGTTAACTGCTCTGAAATGCTACAACGTCTCGAAAATGAAACTCATTTTACGTTAAATTAAAATGTGAAGCATATCCGCCCTCGTAAATTCTTTAATAATTTTTTTTTGTTGTTTTTTCAAAGTTTTTCAGGATGTTAACACGTATTCGCCTAAAAAGTTGAATCTCGAGGTATGATTTAGTTTAGGGTGTTCATTTCCAACAACGACAGCAACAACAAAAACAACAGTATTTATTTTAGATTAGGTCCACCTCCACAATTTTCGTTTAAATGACGACTTTTATAAGTTTTCGACTATGCTGAATACGGAAATCACATTGTAATTTTGAAGAAATAAGCAGTTATCGAGATATAAAAGTTGTTTCATGCATTGCATTCTTTGGTGGCCATCTTTGTTACGCACGTAGATTTGTTTATGGCGCGCGCACGCGCGTAACAAAGATGGCCGCCAAAGAATACAATGAATAATACAACTTTTTATATCTCGATAACTACTTATTTTTGCAAAATTCCAATGCGATTTCCGTATTCAGCATAGTTGAAAACTTATAAAAATCGTCATTTAACAGAAAATTGTGAAGGTGGACCTAATCTTAAAAATTACTATAACAACAACAACAATATCAACAACAACCACAACAACAACGATAATAAGTTCATATATAGTAAAAAAGAATCTATTTTATTTCTACAAACATTCATTAAAATATAAATTTGAATATGAAAAAATATTTCGGAAAATGTTAGTAATTTATATTTAATTCATAAAACACAATTTAAAATGCCTTGAGAATAATAGGTAAGAAAATACACCTACATTTGGTAAAATTTCAATTTTTACCGTGGGTTTAGTCAGTGGAACATTTCTGTGAAAAAAAAACTACTCAAATATTTCAATAATGTACGAATCCTTTTTCTTTTTTTTTATTTTATGGCATTCTATATCCATGTCAAACAATCTGGGAAAATGCTGGGATCCTTCTACCGCTCCAGAAGATATCTCACTACTGATGCAATTCTCTATCGCTATAAAAGCCAAGTACGTCCAAAGATGGAGTATTGCTGCCACATCTGGGCTAGAGCTTCAAAAACAGCCTATCCTGCCTTGACAAAGTACAAAATAGACTTCGTGGCTTAGTGGAGGATGCTCTCTTCTCTTCCCTGCAACCTCTCTCCCACAGAAGAGACGTTGCGAGCCTGTCTTTGTTTTATCGTTATTTCCATGGTAAGTGCTCGTCCGAGCTCCAATCACAGGTCCCCCTCGCCAATCCTTCATGATAAACCCCCGTCTAGCTAAAACCACTGTCAGTAATTTCCCCCACTCTTTATCTGTCCCTAAATCAAAACGTAGATTCCATGAACATAGCTTTTTTTGAGAAGTGCCCGCTTGTGGAATTCTCTTCCGTTTGCCTGTTTCCCACCTGACTACAACTTGAACGTCTTCAAGTCCAACATAAGCAAATTCCTGATTAATCGCCCCCTTAAGTAAGACGCTTTATCAAATCTCCTATACCGACTATTACTACGATATTATCCCATTGATTATTGTACACAATATAACCCTCATCCCCGAGTGGCTTACGAGCCTTGATAAGTGGTGATCCCCATGTAAAAAAAAATAATTTTATTTTACAATCTGTACACAGATACGTGGGGGGTGGATTTGCCTTCGGGCTGAAAATGGTGGATTAATTTGACTGCCTTAGGCGCCATAGGAATTCTTAAGTCTAAGTGTAAGTAATACTGACAGAATCAAAGAAGAATTAACGTCAAACGTTATTTCCCACGTTCACGTGAAAATTCCCAAATTGATTTATATTTCATTCAGGCCCTGTCGGTGGGGCATTAGAATACACCGACCCCCCCCCTGCAGAGGGTAAAAGTCCCTCAATGGGTATCTTGGATATGACCTTAAACTATATCCAGTGGTGAGGCCCCAGCTTGCGGGCTTTGGGGAGTGTGGAGCCACCCTTTAATTACCATTGCTCCCAGGTCCACCCTGACCCGGAGTGGTAGTACCTATTAGGGTCCCAACTATGGGTTAAATAGAAACCGACGTGAAAACAACAAATATATTCTATTAAAAAAATTTTCTTCAAAATCTTTGGATTCGGCATTAAATAACCCGAAAAGGGTTGATATGCCGTAAAACAAAAACAACCAACCAACCAACCAACCGACTCAATTCAAAGTCAACTTTTTCTCATCCGTTTCTCTGCCTCAACCCCTTGTTATATTTGCAAATGTTTGATGTGGGACCAGACAAAAGTCCACCGGAGAAACACCAACTGGATAAAAGCTGAGAGTGTAAAGTATTTAAAAATATTTTTATAATCTACTTTTGATTTAATTATCAATAATGTTTGATAGTATTTTTCCAGAGTAAAATGTTTTATTCTCTTTTAGAATATTTTTCACACATTGTAAATATACTGTGCTCCTCTAAAGTGTACCTAGCGAGTATGGTTTCAATTTTTTTTTCTTTTTTTGACGAAAATGAAATGCATCTACATCATACATATTTTAGTTTTAATCATTGCTTTAAAACAGTAAATATTTATCAGTTTCACCAGCAATGCAGACTTATGTTTTCAAAACATGCAAAGAATCGTTTTTTGGATCGGATATTAGGTTTATTCTTTTCCGCTTTCGATACCGATTCCGATACTCCCAAAAGTTCCGATTTTTCGATTCTCGATTCCGCTTTCAATGAATCGTACGAACACTAGTATTTTTTTTTGCATTTTTTTTTTTTTAATATTTCGGCGTCTTTTCTCTTTTCTTTTAGAATTTGACGTCTCATTTGTGGCCATTGCTGTTTTCATTACTCTGATACTAAAAAAGAAAAAGAAGACGTGTTATTGGTATTGAAATCGTTAGAAATTGGGATAACATTACTCTTTGGATAAAGTCAAGCCAGACACTTTCATTACAGTCATTTTATCTTTTCAGAAAAGAAATAGCTTAATTAAAACAAGCAGGAATATAATGCTATTCTGTCTGCCTTTTTCTCTTTATCCTCCTTCCTCTTCTTCTTAATGAGGTATTATCATTTATCAAGGCCTACAGGCCACCTGAGGATAATGCTCAGATGAGTGTCAGATAAACGGTGAGACAACATCGTGATGATTAGTAATAATAGTGATAATTCGGGGGAATTTGATTATGTAAGAATGCAACTCAACAAGAATTTGTTGACATTGAATTTGAATAGGGCCGTGTTGTAGTAAGATCAGAAGCAACCCAGCGGTATTATGTTACGCAGAAGAGCAGTCCAAGAAAATATATTCATTGACATTTCTTTTAATTCTAGGTAGAGTGAAAAATGAAATTATTGTCAGTGGTTGCAACTGTGCGAGTTGTGGTTGCAAATAATTTACGGGATTATTCTTCTCTGTCTTTTTCTTTTTTGTTATTCTTCTTCCGAAAAAAATTGTTATTATTATTAGTAGTAGAAGTAGTATTATTAGTAGTATTAGTATTAGTATTATTATTATTATTATTATTAGTAGTAGTAGTAGTGTTGATTTAGCTTCTGCGGTTGTTGTTCCATTATAACGTTTTACGCTTCGAGCAGTTGATTTGTTAGGCATTTTAAAAACATATATAATATTCTCACGAACGTGTTGTAACAAAACGATAATGCATCTCCGTTTTATCTATTCGTGTATATTTCTCCAGTGCACCGTTTAAAATGGCGACGCCAAGCAAGTAACTCTCGAGTGACTTTTCTCCGTTACTTAAATTCATTATCAACTACATATATATATACCAAGCACGTGATACGCTTAGCTGTCAAACGACACGATAACTGATAAGTCGTTAAGCGTCCAGTTTTCATTATATTGAAACATTCATCTGATTTACACGTAACACAGATTATAACATTATTTATATGCATATGTGTGTGTGTGTGTGTGTGTGTACACACACATATATATTAATGCTCACAATTATTTCAAATAAAACTATTATCTACATATATATTACCCTTCCGATTCATCCTTATATATTAATACATATATATATATATATATATATATATATATATATATATATATATATATATATATATATTTGTGTGTGTACACACAGACACGCACACACACACATATATGTATATATATATACACATATATATACATATATATATGTGTGTGTGTGTGTGTGTGCGTGTTTGTGTGTACACACACACGTATATATGTGTATTAATGCTCACAATTATCTAAAAAGTCTATTATCTACATATATACTATCCTTCTGATTCATCCTTATATATTGTTCCTACTTTTAATTACCATCTACCATATTGTCTTATTTTTTAAATTCTCAATTCAATTCTAAATGGTATAAAGCCATTTTTCTATATTTATCCTTTACATTGTTCTGGCATTTCTTCCTTTCTGATGAGAAACATTTAGCTTCGAAATGCCATGCCCTAAATTGTTTTACTTTATTTCTCCTTAAATTTTCCTTATAGTTCTGATGACATAATGAAGTTATATCTAACTTGTATTCCTCATTCCTTTCAGTTAGTATTATTGCTTTTGCTACCCTTTGATAGTGTTCAGCTTTTCTTATCTTAATAAGTTTTTTTTAAGATATACTCTTTCATAACTCTTTCCTGACAAAATTATTTTACTATATGTATGCATAAGCATATACACATGCATTTTCCAAGGATAAAATGTTTACATCGCCTGTGTAAGTAAAGTTTCTTTCCTGGGAGTAAAGTCGCCAGAAGGAACGTGGAACACTATTGGTTCGTTTAAGTAAAGACGTGATAATAATCCCCAGGCGTCGGCGTTCCTCATGATAATGCTAATCGTGACCAAACTGGCGTATTTGACAAAATCTAAGCATGGATAGCAGTAGGTGTGTGCAGCCTTATACAACTGAACCAACAACACGATTAAGCACAAATAATCAACGTATGCGTGTGAAGAATAATATCAAACTAATAAAGTGTCATTGTAAACATAAAAATATGTAATATTATGTATGTTTATATATATATATATATATATATATATATATATATATATATATATATATATATATATATACTTGCGTGGTGGCCCGGCGTTGCCCGGGTGTTTACAAGTGTGTTGAGCATAAAAAAATTGGTAGTAGGAAGGCAGGCTCGAATCCGTACCGCTAAGGATGAAAAGAATGGGGGAAAACCTGACGTCTTTGCTGTTACGACCACCGCCAAACCGGAAGTGACGCAGGTTTAAATTAAGGCAAGACAATCGAAAAGAGGGGATGACTTTCAGCAATATCGGCGAAAAAAGCAACCCCTCCCTGTAGAAATGTTCCTAGTTGAACGTGAAGAAATTGATGTTTTTAGCCAATGTTTCGGTATTTGTGCTCCGAAATAGCGAGCTTAAAAACATTACTGATCGTGTGAAAATCCGTCGCCTCTGTCGAAAGTTTAGGCAGACATGTAAATATACATGCATCATTTATATATTAGTAGCTCAATTTTTTTACTCAAACCGATTAAAAAACTTCACCTATCTCTGAATACTCTTTTATGTAAAATTTCAAATGTTTAGACCAGAAATTGTCTGAGTAATTTGGTAGAAACCACAGTGGTAATATTTTTTTAAAATTTGACCCCTATTATCACTCCTTGACGTTTATTATTTGTGGCTCTACTCAAGTTATTAAGTTAGATCCATGTCCAAGGAACCTATATCTAAAATTTCAAGTGTTTAGACCAAAAATTGTCGGAGAAGTTTGGTAGAGTTCTCAAAAGTCAAATCGTTGAATTTTTACCCCTTAACAACCAAATTTCTGGCCGAAAACGGATTACGAAAATTTTCCCAAATCTCGGTACTCAGTATATCAAATTTCGAGTCTGTAGACTGAAAATTGACAGAGATATTGTGTAGCAAATGTACACAGACATGCAGACACTTTTACTTTTTTATATATATATATATATATATATATATATATATATATATATATATATATATATGCATACATATCTATATAATTATAAAACCCAAATGACCTTGTAACGGGTGTTATAACCAAACATCCAGTTTACGACTTCCGCTTGCGCATGCGTACATAATCAAGTAATCCACAGGACAATAAAGTGTATTGTTTTACTGCTTACGTTTTCAGCGTCCCAATTGTTTTGTTTCTGGTTTAAATTATCCAAATAAACAATTGTTAATACTTTCTGCATTTTTTTCATCGTTCATTTCCGTATTAGGTTTAAGTTATTTTAACGCATTTTTCTTACAAATAAATCTAATTAACCCGTTGACCACCATAAGAGCATTTTACAACCGTAATTTACGCACTGCCTTCATTTTTTTAAATCTCTTCTCTAATTTTAATACACCATCCTTAAAAAACATTCATACATATTTTCTACACGACTAACATAAATAAATACCCTTGAAAAAATATTTTTAAATTTGCGTTAAAACTAAATAATATTGTTTGAGAGGAAGAGAGAGAGAAAGAGAGAGAGAGAGAGAGAGAGAGAGAGAGAGAGAACCGACCGACCGACCGATGCTGGTGTTTTCGTTATTTCAAATAATATTGCTGCTGCTACTACATTTTCATTTATGTGTGTACTTTCGCTAATGTATGTGTGTGTATCTGCGTGTGTGTTCGGGACAAAATTGATGCGTTCCTGTAGTTTTACATTTTGTAATCATATCTGCAGGAGTTATTTGCTTTTTTCATTGTTTTTTTTTTTCATTGTTTTTTTTTATTGTTCTACACGATACTCTATGAATATATATATAGAATTGCTTCGATAAATACTTTTACAAAAGGGCTAGAATAATATGATGATGCGTTCACTCATGCTGAACGCTCACAGAATGTCCAGCAGCAATATATTACATGTGAAAGATGCCGCTGTGGAATTTTCACAGGCCCCGCTAGTTATTATTATTATTATTATTATTATTATTATTATTATTATTATTATTTACTCCTCCTCCTCCTCCTCCTCCTTTTCCTCTTCATACTAATAATAATACTAATACTACTAATAATAGTAATATTAGAAATTGTTATTCTTATCGTTATTATTTAATAATAATAATAATAATAATAATAATAATAATAATAATAATAATAATAATAATAATAATAATAATAGAAATAATTATTATAATAACAAATTCGAAAAAGATGCTTAATTTTTTAGGACGAATGTGTGAACATACAGACAACAATGTATTTATATGTTAGCTATATGTTGTATACTTACTGTTTTGTTTTATGTTTTATTTGTTGTGTGGAAGAGGCACGTTTGGAAAAAGAGGAAGACGCGCCGAAGGAGTGTGGCACGTGCTTTCGGAAGATGGCTTCTTACAGGCGCATGCTGGTGAGCATGCGTGTGTGCGCCTAGTTTTCAGATGCGTCTCTGCGCATTTATTAATAGCGCCACTCCTCGTCTTGGAACAATTAGGGGAGAAAGATATTTTCGTAAATTCCAGATCTCAGTACATTTTCAGAACGAGACAGGAGTTTAAAAGCTGCAAAAAAAAAAGAAAAAGAAAAAAGCACACAGTAAAAAAAGATGCAAATAAAATAGAATAGAACTATTGATAATATATTTGACTTTAAAACTAGAAAGTTCGGTTCAATCATTTGGTCATGAATCTTGATCTAAAATAACTACTCGTCATTAAATTCCGATATCAGATTGCTCGGTTTAGTATCTAAATTATCTTATTCTCTGTTCTGTCTGTTTATCCCCCCCCCCCGCTCTCCATTCTAAGTCTATCTACCACAGAGTTTCTCTTGCTCTTTTTCTATGCGTCCTGGCCTTCCGATCATCGATTGGCAGACATATTTACAAAAAGGCATGATTGTTTGAAGCAAAAGTGTTTGCCTTTATTTCCTGTCTTTTACTCATCTTCATGTCCTTTGCTCAAAGCGTACACTTTCACTATCCTTATCCATCTCTCTCTCTCGCTCTCTCTCTCTCTCTCACTCCCTCTCGCTTTTGCTTTCTCCATTTTATCTTTTCTCTTGCAACTCTAAATATTACAATCATGAAAGATTCTTATGGAATACTAGACTACCCATGACCCGTTGGGTCAGTATATTATATAAGCTATGGAATTCATGTATGAGTGTGGCACTTGTGACGTAAAGAAAATAGTTTTTTTTTTTTTTTGACATAACAGAAACATTTCTATGAAAGCATATTAAAAGGAAAAATCCACGGACGGATCCGTCAAACATGAAAAAACAATCCTCCCTATTCGTGTAAAGGTACCTATTTTTCCGAATAATCGCTCAAAAATCGAAAATTAAACATGATTTTCCTACGAATCGGACGCCGACTAAAGTCATTTAGCAGCAAAAACGCACATGGGCGTACCGATGAGAAATATAAGAATGAAAAACCCATATCGGAATCCTTCAACGAAGTTATAGAAACTGATAATCTAAAAAAAATAAAAAATAAAATCTGGGGCAAAAAAAAAAACCTAAATAAATAAAATAAAATAAAACTAATATTGAAACAGATTAGTAAATGTGTCAACGAATTCACCGTTCTCACACAACTATTTTGTATCTAGAAATGTACACAAAAAATAAAAAAAAACGAAGGAAGGAAAAGGGACTGACAGAGATTATTATTAGCGAAGCGATTTGTGTTCATTTGTTTACGTTTTTATGGGTTAATGTTTATGCGCGCATGCGCAACAGGATGTCGTAAACCGGAAAGTGGGTTACATCACTCGTTACAAGGTCATTTGAGTTTTGTAATTATATAGATTGAGATATCCTGCCCCACTACTAGTTTATTTCTAAATACCAAAATTCAATTTCGGAATTACCCATTTTCTTCCTCTCTATCACTCTATTTCACGCTTTCTATATGGACGATTGATAGTAATTGTCTGTATTTTTGAGATGAGTTGTTTTTCATTGATTGAGTTTGTCGGACTGACTTCCTCATCTTGGTTGTTATTGTCACAACGTTTCGGCCGTTCTGCCCTCCGCCCTTCGTCAGGTGAACGGTTTGTTAGGAGTCTCGAACCCAACCCTTTATTATTATTACGGGGGTACCGTGTTCGGACTCCAGCTAGGCTTTGGGACAGAGAATCAGCAACTATGTCCCAAAGCCTAGCTGGAGTCCGAACACGGTACCCCCGTAATAATAATAAAGGGTTGGGTTCGAGACTCCTAACAAACCGTTCACCTGACGAAGGCCGGAGGGCAAAACGGCCGAAACGTTGTGACAATAACAACCAAGATGAGGAAGTCAGTCCGACAAACTCAATCAATAGACGATTGAATACACACACACACGCGCGCGCACACAACACACACACACATACACACACACACACATATATATATATATATATATATATATATATATATATATTATATAGCAGTAGAGTTTAGTTTCCTAGAAGTACATCCAATGAAACAACATGTGTCTACCAAAAAGTGCTTAATGAGTACACAGAGAAGGTATATTAAATTTACTTATACAATCATTGATGGCTACAAATGTGCATACATGTTTCTGTAATCACCCGTTATTGGGGAGATTATGTCTTCAGACTTCAGGCCAAAAATTACCCTTGAAAACTTAAACTTTGTACTTGGTGTGGAGATGTTCTTGAGTGATGTATCAAAGTTAATCCTTTCCATGTTTGTGTTTTATGAAGACACGAAACAAAGTGCTCAACTATGTAGTTGCATTCGTATTATAGCAGTATGAATAAATTTAATATAAATAAATTATATATATATATACTATTACACACACACACACACATATACATATATATATATATATATATATATATATATATATATATATATATTGCAATGATAATTTTAATACTCACATACACTAGTGTTTAATTCTTTCAGGAATCATCAGTGCTGGGTTACACGTTTACTACCGGCCGGGAGATTCGAACCCGGCAACGGAGCGACTTCTGACTCTATTGGAAAGAACTAACCTCAAGACCAATCTCAACCGCGAGAAATATTGTTGAAATTTTAACAGTTATTTTTTAAATGTCGTAACTTCTGGCGATAATGATCTAACGATTTATAACATCATGATCTCCCCTCGAGCTTAAGTGACTGACTTGCTATTTTGACTTTAAAGTGCTCAATATGTGATTGTGTGCGTGTGTGACTGTAATAGTAGAAGCAGTAGCAGTAATAGTAGTGTATTAGTATTAGTATTATTAGTAGTAGTATTAGTAGTAGTAGTAGTAGTAATTCCGCGACGATTATTTGGAATCGGGAACCGGAAAATTCGGAACTTAAGGGAGAACCAACATCGATATCGGAATCGGAAAAAAATGTGTACCATTTTCTGATGGCTAAAACGATTCTTTTAATTATATATTTATTTAATATGTTTAAAAGAAAACCTTCCACTGCAGTTAATCATAATAAAATAATAAATATTTATTATTTTAAACCACGCAAAAATTTTAGATAACTCCTACTTACATTTAAGAAAATATATGCATATTACACTTGTGTTTTTACGGTAATTGAAAAAAACAACAACTGTATAGTTAACTATTTAGAGATTTATAAAGCATCGGAATCGCTAATTGAATGGGAATCGGAAATTTAGCACATAATCGGTAATTGTATCGAAATCGTGAAAAATATTGGAATCGTCCCATCACTAATATATATACACACACATATATATATATATATATATATATATATATATATATATATATATATATATATATGTGTGTGTGTGTGCGTGTATATTATTTTTAAAATGTAATTATCCTCTGACACGTGTTTCCTCGTCTACGACTCATCAGAGTGGCTATATCTAGCGAGATTCGAAATCGGGACCCAACGGTAATGAGCCTAAACTCTTAACCCTGGACCATCTCTCCAGCTGTCTGGATATATCGCGATTTACTTAGATGTTGTTTTTGTTTTGGTTTTAGCGATATGTTTTGAATGAATTCAATCATTTACTAAATGCATTTCTACCTAAATGCGAGTTGTGAATAATTTTCCCTTCTAACCAATTTGGGGGTACCGTGTTTGCGTTATGATATGTGTATGTAATTGAGTGCATCTGTGCATCAGTATAAGGATGCGTGTGTATATAGGTCTGTATTTATGTATGCATGGTATGGATCAGTGTTTTTGCGTAAGTGCATACTATGTATATGTATATGCGTATGTTTATATATGCATATGTACGTATGTATGTGTGTATGTGGATATATATGTACTTATATCTGCACTTATATTTAGATTTGACAGATGAATATACAAGCACTCATTATATCAATAGTTAAACTCAACCACGCTTGGGCAACCCCATACCCAGCCCCGCATTTAAATCAATTATCCCCATTATAAAAATAGCTAATTAACCACACTATATAAAGCACTCACTCAAACATCCATTCCAACTCAATGAAGAACAAAACAAACTCATCTCTGGATCGCCTCCAAACAGAAATATATGTATTTTAAATAAAACTTAAACAAACTTAATTAAACCAGATCACACTACGACTACAAGCGTAATGAAGTAACTTATCTCAACTAATCAAGTCACCTTTAAATATACACTCAAAATTAAAAGAACCCAACCTTAAACTCACTTAAATTAGTAACCCTCCAAACATTCACTATTTTCAAACCATGACTCGTCTTAATCTCCACCTCATCCGCCTACCCATCCGCACAGCAAAAACAGCACACCAACCCCTTATCACGCACACACCCATTGAAAATTACAAGAATATCCATTTCCCATTTGAACTAAAAATCGAGAGGTCAAAGCTTTTAAAGAATACTAAAATACAATTCCTCCCCCTCGCAGAAAAAATTCCATTAAGAACCTGTATGCTCGCCCAATTTTAACCCTCCCCTCTCACTATTTACCCTCTCTACTTCACCACACTCTCCTCTTTCCCTCATCTAAAAGGCTTCCCTTACCCACTATCAACAAGAAAAAGAACTATCTTTCTACCGAGACTCACACCAGAAGCCAGCCGTCCAACGCACCGTTCTGAATATCGCCTCCAGGATTATATTGCTATACCTATACTATTGATTTCGAGGTCCATTGCATACTTAACTCAATGCTCAAATTCTATTACTCACGGGGATAATTACAATAGAATGGTATATCAACTCAATATCGAATAGACTTTGTCAACACCGAGAAAGCATTTGGACTACATTAACCAACACACATTCAACGCAACAAAGAATTAGGCTGCCCCGTATACTTTCCGAAATATCAATAAGGAGCATTATGCTTTTGCTATATGGGAATATTATTTTCTCCCTTGGGCCTATTTTCTGCCCACCTGGATTTATAACCTCGACCGACATTGGACTCCTTCCGATAATGGACTCCCCAGATTGTATCAACTTCTCTTTTCGTATATTTTTCCATATAATTCTCCACAACCACTCAAAATACTATTCTCAATAATTGTGTTGAAAAGCAAAATTAGCGTCCAATCGCAGCTGAACGCATTTTATTTCCTCAGATGATGTGAGCCATTGTTGAAAATTCATGTATTAAGGAAATTAAAATAACCCCTTCTATATATTCCTTTTGTTAAACAATAAATTCTTAAATCGAATATATGTCGATATATGTTGGTCTTTTTTAGAATTTAAAACTGATATATATATATATATATATATATATATATATATATATATATATATATATATATATATATATATACACTGGGAAAGCAAAATCAAGACTTCAAAAAGGTGTTGATGGCAACAAAAAGTGTATTTTATTTTACGTTACAATTGTTTCAATGTCCAGTTCGAAAGTTTCAAGCATTATATCGTTTGAAAATTTTCAAAACCAGCATTTCTTCAGACTTTATGAATAAAAACACTTTTGGCAATAGAACATTTTTGAAGAGAAAGAAAAAAAAGAAATAGCAAAAATTCCCTTAACGGGAAAAGCATGTGAGTAACATCTACCTTCGCGGTAGCTACGGAGAAGCCCATTTAAATATTAATATATCGCCTAATTTTCGTATCCTTATTTAAGAACAGAGTCATGAGAACTTTCCACAGAAAACCCTAAGCCATTTAAAACATTTGTTTAATATATCCCAATTTGTTCAGTTCCTCAATTAGATCTCGCTTTTTCTTTATTTCCCAATAATCTATTTTTTTATAAAAATAATTTTTAATTTTTATTTCTATATTCATAGTATGACCGTAACCACCTTGCAATAACGTTACGGTTAATTTTAGTTTCGTATTATTGGCAAGTAATGTTTACATATTATCGTTATTTTAGTACTTAGACTAAGACCATTTTAGGTTTAACGTTTAATTGAATATGAGAATAAATAAAAAGGCTGTATTATATATATATATATAACCTTGTACAACATTTCGAGGAAGCTATTCTAATCTATTTATTATTATTTAATGTTCATTGTCATTCTACTTGAATATGTTTTCATATCGTTACTTAAGACAATTATGAAGAGATATAATCCAATTAGGTTGGTTATTGCTACTAGTTAAGTTTGGGGCCGATTTTTTTCCTATAACAGTTAAATACCAAAATGATTGCCGTTATGGAAAAAAAATCCATTCTTAGATGAGCTTTATACTTTATTTAGATTTCTTACCCGGTTTAGAATAATCGAAACTATATTCGCATTTTTTTTAAGTCTTGGTTTTGCCTTCACAGTATATCAATGCTCAATTATGAAATATGATATTGTAGCTTACTCCTTAAGTCAACACTTTTTGGCCTAAAACTCATCGGTATATGAAAATTTACTGAATTACACGAACTCAGTATATTACATACAAGTCTCTCTCTCTCTCTCTCTCTATATATATATATATATATAAATATATATATATATATATATATATATATATATATATACGTAGTGCATGGTATCGCGATATATATATATATATATATATATATATATATATATATATATATATATAGTTATAGGTATCCGAGAGAAAATCTGATGAATTTAACGAAGTTATTATAAGTTCTCGATAAAAAAGATCATATATATATATATGTGTTTGTGTGTATATGTTTATATATAAATGTATCTATAATTGTATATATATATAATTATATATATATATAAATGTATCTATAATTGTATATATATATATATATATATATATATATATATATATATATATATATATGAAGCATGTACATACAATAATAGTCTATGGATAAGTTACATATTGCATGTCAGAGTGTCGGAAACTCTTTGTATTATCCCGTATGAAATATCTGATTCTACTTGGCAAATTTCGTCTAATTTGTTATTGCAATTTCTTGATGCTAGCGCTCAATTCAGCCCTGGGAAATACATATCAGGCGCTAACAAGTCCAATAGGAGTTTTCGCATTTATTTTGCCAGCAATGATATGAAGCTTGATCTATCTTTATTGAACTAGGCGCTAATTTATCTTTTCTGTCGTGGGTCAGGTGTTAACTACACGCAAAACCCATAGTTTTTTAAAAAAATAATTACCGGTCTACGGATGTTTTCTTTTTGTTTATATATATATATATATATATATATACATATATATATATATATATATATAACTACTTCATTTACTCACATAAAATTAATATACGAAAGTATACATTTATGCGTAAACATTAAGTATTTACTTTAACAGTGCTCAATATGTAGGTAGAGCTAGTTAGTATGTTATGAAATATATAGGGCGATTAAGCTATACTTAATATTCTGCGTTTCATCCACTCTAGGATATTTCATGCTTATGCGATTATTTTGTGGTTGTCTCGCGTTTTTATATACGCAACTTCTATTGAGTTTATAGTTAGACAATCAGCTTTCTAGTATCCACCGCGCCCTTTCTAATCAGTCAATGAGAAGGCACTGACAGCCCCATTTGACCTCCGGATGACCCGTTCCTCTGTGTATGCTATTTAGCCTAGATATCTAGTGTCTTGACCTGTTTTAAACCTAGATTAAGTGTTTACATTTTTATATGTTAGTTTATATATATATATATATTTATATATATATATATATGTGTGTGTGTGTGTGTGTGTGTGTGTGTGTGTGTGTTTCAAATGACGGTGTGATGCGTCTTGTGTGTAGTTGTAGTCGTAGATGTGCTTATCACCTCTTGCTCTCAGCTAACACCGCTGGATAGCATTTATGTGAAAAAGGAGCCGAATGCGTAAGTCTCTCTCTCTACTAGTATACAGCCTCTCCATCTGCAAACCCTATGTAGTGGTTCCTCCCACCGAAACATGGAAACTGAGCAACCTTTTACCTCAGGCTAAACTACAAGGACTCGGAGGAGGTTGGCCCCCAGACATGTGACATGCAGGCCCACCGTCGTATGAATATGCCCTGGTGACTCATGAACCAACCCCCAGATATGGGTCAAATAGTTCCACTGTCTTGTGGCTGTCTTGGGAAAGACAAAGGCTAAGGGAGTAAGCCCGAACAGAAAATCCGGAGTGGAGTCCCTAAGGCGGTAGGAAGACAGATCAGTCTCCTTCCGACAACTCCTGCATCCTGATTCGTACCCAGCCGTCTTGACACAGTATTGCCACTGGAACCGGCGCATCAGTAAGCGAGTGTGAGTCTGATCCTGCGCAAGTCTCCCTCACTTTAATCTAAGTCAAGCGCAAGTCATGACATCGACTTTTGTTAACCTCAAGTCCTGCGGCGGCAGGGAAACGGAGAATCAGTTGGTGTGTATACACTGGAAGTTGTAACTGTGAACATACACGTAGGCAATTCAGGACACGTGGTCAGTTCTCACTGGACTGAGGCAGTGGTTCTAGGGTTATAATCAGGATTCGGTTCTGGGGTTCGGGAAGGAGTGAGTCACTCTCTCGACAACAGCACATTTCTGGCCTCTTCTTTTCCAATCGACCACATCTGGCCTCTCGCCACCAATGTCACACCGCACAATCCGAACGTCAGCAATAAGAAATTCTTTTCAAGAGAAGATGTTCACGACTCTTTTCTATCTCCTCCCCCAGGGAATTTTTCCCAACTTTTATATCCTCCTATCTAGAAAAAAAAAGGAAGAGACAGGGGGGAAAATAGCTTCCCCCATCATGCTCTGCCTTCCCAAGATGCCCTTCGCGTATACAAATGAGTTGGCCACCCTTTCCTTGTTCTTTCACAAAGAGCGATGCAGATACGCCCGGTACGTTTCTTTTTTTTTTTCTTCTTTTCTAACCATATACCCCACAGTGGTGGATCCGGCAGCCTCCTGAGTGACCGAACTGCCCTCTCTAGGATCGCTCTGCTCGCCTCCATAGAATGAGGATGGGGCTTGCCTTAAAAAATTGCTTGCTTCACCAAACCCTGGCCAGCATACCGCGGCTAGCGGGGATCCCTCTGAAGCGGTCGAAATAAAAGAAAAAAGAAAACAAAGATGCTTACTCTAGCATCGTGGAATGTCCGACCCTGCTCGACAATGCAAAAGCAAATCGGCCTGAAAGACGAACAGCGCTTGTAGCTCGTGAGCTTGTTCGCTACAATATTGACATTGCAGCCCTAAGTGAGACTCGTTTTGCAGACAAATGCCAACTGACCGAAACGGGTGGAGGCTACACCTTCTTCTGGTATGGGCGCAGTGATGAGGAGCAACGTGAAGCTGGTGTTGGTTTTGCTATCAACACAACTCACGTACCAAAACTAGCAAGCATTCCTGAAGGTATCAACGACAAACTAATGAAAATGCAGTTACCTCGTGGACGCAACACCAGCGTTACGCTGGTCAGCGCCTATGCCCCAACGATGACTAACCCTGATGACGTCAAAGACAGGTATTATGAAGAGCTGGACTCTCTCATTTCCTCAATCCCTCAGTCGGAGAAGCTTGTAATTATTGGCGACTTCAATGCACGTGTTGGTACAGATCCTGGCACAACATCATTGGAAAGCAGGGAGTGGGCAAATGCAATAGCAATGGACTCCTCCTCCTCCTAAGAACCTGTGCGTCACATGGTCTCAACATCACAAACACTATATTCCTCCTCCCAAATCGCAATACACCCACATGGATGCATCCACACTTTCGGCACTGGCATCAAATCGACTATGTCATTACCAGAGTCAAGAACAGGCAGGCCGTTAGACTGACCAAAGCTATATGCAGGGCTGATTGTTGGACCGACCACCGCCTCATAATCTCCAAATTCAACTTCTTCATCCAAGCAAAGATAAGGCATCAGGGTAAAAAAACAGCCAAGAGGCTCAACACAGCCAAATCGAAATGTCCTAAAACAGCAGAGGAATTCTAGAGCAGCATACATAGTAAACCAATCTCAATCACACCAGCGTTGAAGAGAGCTGGACATCTTCCAGAGATGTTGTTCACTCTGCTGCTCTTGACGTTCGAGGTCCTGCCACCATACACCACCAGGACTGATTGGACGAGAATGATCCTGAGATCCACAACTTGTTGCAGGAAAAACACCGCATCAAAATGATCCAGCTTGTGTGGCGAAGAAAACTGCCTTCTCTAACATGCGCAACAAAGTTCAATCCAAACTACGTTCAATGCAAGATTCCTGGCTCAGTGCAAAGGCAGATGAAATCCAATTTTAAGGTGGGTTTTGTGTTGGTCTACCAAATAAGCACCAGCCCTGAGAAAAAATAAGACCCCCCCCAAAAAAGCGGTGGCTATGAAGTGGGTGTTCATTTCATGTTGAATTAGTATAGAAAGGTGATGGCACATTTTTTTTTAATTCTTCATATCTTGGGGGCTGCTCGTTTCCTGTAATTTTGGACATTGTCATTTTCAGCACTTTCAAAAGCCTTTTGTGGTAATTTTGTAGAATTTTTGGGGGGGGTTAAAAGATACTGTACCTTTACCAATGTTTCAATCAGTCATCTGTTTTCCTATTTTATGATATGAATTACAAAATATCTGATATTTCCCCAAAAGCTCTGGCCTTGATGGAGGGGAAGCTAAAACTTGCTGCTATGGTTTCAAATGATCTGTAAAAACAGCCAGGGGAGACTTGATTCCACATGTTTCTTAGATGTTATATCTCCTCTTTGGTTTTCATATATAAAGTAAATTTCACAGTGGATAAGGATTATTTGATAGTGGAGATATTCATAATCATATCCTATTTCCAATAATTCCCCCCACTTTATCTGTGCCTAAACGTAAACGTAGATTCCATGAACAAAGCTTCTTTCTTAGAAGGGCACGCCTGTGGAACTATCTTCTGCTTTCCAATTGACTGCAATCTGATTGTCTTCAAGTCCAACATAAACAAGTTCTTGATGAGCCGTTCCACTTAAGTTAACAAATTTACCAAATTTCCATTGCTAACGATTACTATATCGTCCAATTGACTACTGTACACTCTTAACACTTATCCTTGAGTGGTCTCTGGGCCTTGATAAGTGGTGATGCCTATGTAAAAAAAAGGCCACGTAGAAAAACAAAATACAAAGAATTTTTACGATGCACGAAGGGCAGTTTACGGACCACAGTTTTCGGGATCCTCTCATCTGCTCAGTGCCGACGGCTCAACTCTACTCACGGGAAAAGAGGAGATCCTCAACAGATGGGCTGACCATTTCAACAAAGTGCTCAATCGCCCTGGAGCCATCAATGATATAGCAATTGAACGTCTCCCCTAAGTTCCCATCAATCAACAGCTCGACCCCCCATCAATCGAAGAGGTCACCAAAGCCATTCAGCAGTCAACCAGTGGAAAAAGCTCCAGGTCAAGATGCCATCCCAGCTGAGGTTTACAAGTTGGGTGGTGCAGCATTGCTGGAGCAGCTGACCTGCTTGTATCATATCATGTGGAGGAAGGGACAACTGCCACAAGAGTTTAAAGACACCACAATCGTTCAGATCTATAAGCGAAAAGGAAATCGCCAATCCTGCAATAACCACCGAGGTATCTCTCTCCTGTCCATAGCAGGAAAGATCTTGGCTCACATCCTCCTCAACCGCTTACTTGGTCACCTGGAACAGGGACTCCTGCCGGAGAGTCAATGTGGTTTCCGTACCGTTCGGGGGACAACTGACATGATCTTTGCCGCCCGTCAGCTTCAAGAGAAATGCATCAAACAGCACCGAGACCTTTACACAACTTTTATCGACTTGAGCAAGGCATTTGACACAGTCATTCGGGATGGTCTGTGGAGAATACTGAAGAAATTCGGTTGCCCAAGTACTTTCATCACAGTAGTTCGTCAATTCCATGAAGGCATGATGGGGCGGGTCCTTGACGACGGTGAATCCTCGGAGGCTTTTTCGGTAACAAATGGAGTTAAACAGGGCTGTGTCCTTGCCCCTAAACTGTTCAGCTTGATGTTTTCTGCAATGCTATTTGACGCTTTCAGCGACCAGTCACCAGGCATCAACATTAAATTCAGAAGCGATGAAAAGCTGTTTAAACTAAGGAGACTGCAGGCTGTGACAAAGGTTAAGGAAGCAGTGCTGAGTGACTTTCTTTTTGCTGATGACTGTGCCCTCAATGCCAGCAACGAGCGAGAAATGCAAGACCAGATGAACAAATTCTGCGCAGCCTGTGACAACTTTGGCTTAACAATTAGCACCAAGAAGACCGAAGTTATGTTCCAACCAGCTCCCAGAAATCTGTATGATGAGCCAAGTATCTCAGTCAAGGGACAGGACCTTCAAGCGGTTGCGACCTTCACCTATCGGGGCAGCACTCTATCTCGTGCAGCCACAATCAACCTCGAAATCAACAAGAGAATCGCCAAGGCAAACAGCGTATTCGGGAGACTCAGAAGTAAAGTCTGGGAAAGGAGAGGAATCAGCATTGATACAAAGCTGAAGGTTTACAGAGCAGTTGTCCTCACCACATTGCTCTACGGCTCAGAAACCTGGACTACCTACAGAAGGCACGAAAAAACGTTGAACAACTTCCATCTCAGATGTCTCCGAAATCACTTCCATATCAGATGGCAAGACAAAGTCCCTGATACAGAGGTCCTGAAAAGTGCTAATCTTCCCAGCATAACTACTACCAATGAAAGACTCAACTGAGATGGACAGGTCACGTCTTCCGCATGCCAGATGAAAGAATCCCAAAACAAGTCCTGTATGGCGAGCTGTTCCAAGGCAAGCATTCAGTCGGAGCAGCAAGAAAACGCTTTAAGGACAACCTCTGAACAGCTGAAAAGAGAAGAACCCTCAAAGCAGAACAGAAGCGTGCAACCCGCAAAGCCAGAGCAACAAGCTCTGCCCCCACAACACCTGGTCACCACTGTCCAACTTGTGGGAGAGCCTTCCATGCCCGAATCTGCCTTACAAGTAATCTCCGGAAGCACAACAACAATACTTCTACTCACTGATTTCATGATCATTTCAACTTCAAAGGACGAACACAACGATATATATATATATATATATATATATATATATATATATATATATTTATATATATATATATATACATACATACATATATATGTGTGATAGTTTAAGTATATGCATGTTTATTCATGTATTTTTTATTTGTTTATTTTGTTAGTTTTAAAATTATTTTGTATCACTATCCTAGAGTAAATTTTATCCTGTGAACACAGTTGTTCGCTATTTCTCTCCTACAGTTTAATAGGTGTTGGGGTTCTTTAAAGCATAGGTTAGCAAATTTTTCATGAAGGCATACTCTACATGTATCGTCTAGGTCTTTACATGTGTTTGCTTGTCTTACTATTTTCCATTTGACTACCGGCGAACGTCAGCTATGTATGTATGTATGTATGTGTGTGGGGGGTATTGTTAGAAGCAACTCCTCAGCGGCTATTAAAATGTTGGAACAAAACAATGTAGTGTATAAATTCAAATGCTCTATGGGAGAATGCAACTAGGAAAATAATACATACATTGGGCATCCAACAACCCAATTGTCCCGGCGAATGACCATGCATGTAAATAATACTAGTGCATATATATATAAACACTTGATAAAGGAACCTAACTGCCCCCATCCAATCTTATAAAGGTCCTCGTTGACAACATAAATTTATACAACAGGAAAATAATATTGAAAAATTAAAAATACTTGAAGCGTCATATATTAGAACCCTTCAACCCACTATAAATGATATTGCATTCGAGAAAAGCAGTAACGTTCTAAAATGTATTGCGAAGTTCGAATTGGACGGACTTCGTTAACAGTGTCCACAAACTTGCTGATTTCAATACTAGAATTTTTAATCAACTTATATTTTAAATCGATTTATATTTTTAATCGATTTTTAATCGATTTTTCATCCACTTAAAATATTTACTATCATCTAATGCGGTTTACTGTATATTTTAGTTTTCACTTTTCATTCTCATTTTCGCTCCTTCACACTTTTACTTCAACACCTGATGATGATTCGTGGAGGAATCGAAAGCGCTCGCGACAGCAACAGCAATGGAACTTTTATTAATATTTTTGATTTTGATACAAAAAAGAGTATACGGAAAATCGAAAATAATATTTGCTTGAATATATATATGTATATATATATATATATATATATATATATATATATATATATATATATATATACGAGAGGGAGGGGGATTTGTGTATGTGTAGCTTGTTCTCTTAGAGCATACTTAAGTAATTATGGAAGTACTCGTGTTTGCATATTTTTGTATTGATCCTCTCAAGATACTTGATTATATGACTCTAGCGATAACCAAAATTACTGACTTAAATAAAGACGTCGGTGTAGATAATATTAGTCTTACATTTCTGTCATTAAGAACATGTATATTCCCTTCACATTGTATCGTATTCTCTTGTTCTACATTCATCAATAAATCTATACATCTCAATATATATTTTTGATATTAACAAGATCTTTTTCTCGTGTATATATACAGGTTGTCCAAAAAGTCACTAAAGGATTTCGCACTTAAATAGAATCGTTATTTTTGATAATATTTTACTATAACTTTAACAAAATCTGCCTATCACATTGAAAAGTTTGCCAACAGAAATATATGCTAAATTCAAACAATCTTTTTTGGATTCTAAATGTTGCTCGTTTTCAGCTTCGCATATTAGTGCTCTTTCCACAATATTATTCATGACAGATTGCAGTATCTCTGGATTACGAGTTAACTGTCTTATTTCATTACTGCTATTTTTCTTCAATTCTTGCAGGGTTTGAGGCTTCTGCACACAATGTTTCGGATTGTGTTGTGATTTGGGCTATCGCCTACATGAAAATGCCGTCGCAAAGTTCTTTAGGTCAAAACAATTGACCCCTGATTTTGGTAAACAATTTTAACACTTGCGTACGTGGTTCAATGCCATACTAATCCATTTCCAAAATATTATAGTACTATATTTGAAATAGAGAAAAAATAACCATTGATAAAGATGACGGTGACGTTTTGTATACCATGTATATGCATGTGTGTGGATGTGTGTATGTGTATGTGTGCCTGTGTGTGTGTCTGTGTGTCTGTTTGTGTGTCTGTGTGTGTTCAGTTTCAGAAAGTATGATTAACCACATCATTGATTTTTCGATTTGACTTGATCTGTTGAACGTGTGAGCTAAGGTTAGAAATCTTAAGATATTAATTGTTCAAGAGAATGAAGTGTTATTTGAATCGAAGATTACAGAAAGCTACTGCAAATATTCTTCATGGACAAATTAATAGAAAAGTTCGGGAACCTAAGAATAAAGATAATCATATATTGAGACACGAATTCAAATTTCTATATTGAGGGAATTACGAACAAACGGTCAACTTTAGCTCAAATGCGACATTTCTAATTCTAATCGTTGAATAATATTTGACTGTTTACTACGTATTCCCACTGAATCGGAATTTATATGCACTCAATTCCCATTAATTGTTTGTTAATCGCAGGTGGGCTTCAGGTGGAATGATAACTTATGAGGTCAAGGATTACTTTGTGGTCGGATACGAATCTCCCGACTAGCAATAATTATCATTCCCTACAATGATAACACCGGGAGCATGTGTGTAGATATAAAACATAATTGCTAATACTTAATTGTTAAAATAATATATATATATATATATATATATATATATATATATATATATATATATAAGTCCCCCAGAATAGTATTGTACCAAGCGCTACAGAAAACTAGTTATGTATACCAGTGCATTCCCCCAACATTTCACAAGTTGGAGGAAGGAAATGCATCAGACAACACGGTCAAAATTCAAAGATCTTTATAAAAGCGAACAAACTTTATATTTGCTGAAAAAAAGACAAACTGGCTAATGTGGAGGCTTTGTACTCCCTGCATTGCGTGTTGTTCTAGGTGAAAAAACATCGCTTTATCAAAACATAGAAGGAAATGCGACCTCGAAGGTAACTGTGGCTGTCACTGAACCATGTGGTGAGTCTGGTGTCTTTGATGATTGTCGCAACACATTCTTGGACTATGTTGACACAGACATCAGATCAGAATGATTAAGAAGCTATGTAAGTGCAGTAAAACTTTTTTTATTATTATTTAACTTAATTAACAAGCCACTAGATGTTTCACGGTCAGAAATGTGCTGGAATAAAGCCACTTATACATCGACTATTGTACCTAATGTATAGTTGTGATTTAAAAAATTTACAAATGTCTTTTGTACAATTACATAGTTTCAAAACCTAAACATATAACTCTCAAACTTTATCCATTGGCATATACTGTAAATCGTTAATTAAATAAAAACTCAAGTCGAGACTGATTGAAGATTGATTTGGTAGGGATTTTTGGTGTCTACGGTCCATGAAAGCATTTCAATATACGCACTAGACACTATAGGAACAAAGAGAAAAGCGTGCAAACTTCACGATTCGAAAAAAAAATGGAAATAAATGTTATATATGGCAATATAATTTCGCGTATGGGATTTTTCTTTCTGAGAAAAGAACTTCATTTTACATGGCCTGCAGTGTATAGCTGGATTCTAGCAGAAGGTGGGTCCTTGGGACTGGTGTTCAACAGATAAAGATATTATTCGTTCTTTTGTTAATAAATTGTCCATCGCTTTCTTAAAAAATATACTGTATATCTGATATTTCCAACAACGAATATTTAAGCAGTTTATTTCCCGCATTTATATATATATATATATATACTAGCGAGGGTACCCGGCGATGTCCGGGTGTTTCGAGGTGTGGTTTTGATAAATCAAAAAAAAATAAGCGAAGACTTCTTGCCCGAGTGTTTGTGTCGGGGGGAGGTTTCGAGGTGTGCTTGTGGGTAAATCAAAACAAAAGACGTTGCCCGGGTGTTTGTGTCGGGGGGATTTTGGTGGGTAAGTATGAAGGATTGAACCCGAAGCCTTGAGGCGAGTTGGAAAATAAAGTGTGAAAAAAAAAGTGCGACGCTAACCACTTGGCCAGCCAGAAGTAGTAGAGGAAACATGTTTGAATTTATTTAAGTATTAAGAATTGGCAGGTGCCCGTGTTTGACGACTTAATGAGGTCAACTTTGACTACGGAGGCAGTATTTTATTTACTGCGGGCCATTTTTTTTTTTTTTTGCTTTATTATACGAAAAAGCCGAATCCAGACGAGGCGATCGAAAAATGTTGAATATTTAGCTTTTCAAAGTCGGACAAATTAAATACGCACGCGACCCCCCGTGTTATCTCGTAGATATTATCATTTAGACGTGATATAAAAAGTTTTAAGAAGGAGCGGCCCCTGCGAGAAGGCTGAGGCAAAACCCTTTTGCAGAACATACACGAAAGCGCACACGCACACACACACTAACACACACACACACACAAAAACATTTTTGCTTTTATATATGTTTTATGAACTAGATCCGTATGTAAATGCGTACAACGCACACACGCAGCCAAAAGAAATATAATAGACATTGACACGTTACAAGACATTACACGTTTTTATCGACGCTATGTCAGACATTCTATTATTTTTATAGAAACGCAATATATAACATGTATTGATTGAGATACATCATAGAGACTCGTATATATATATATATATATATATATATATATATATATATATATATATATATATATATACCAGTGGTGAAAAAACCGGACTAGAGTGCTCAATGTGTAGTCAGAGCAGTATATAGGAAATTTATTACTGTGAGTCCAGAATGAGTTTACAAATTGTTTCAGCTAGAGGAAAATCCTCAAAGAGAGGAAAAAATCCAACTAGCATCGTCAGAATTCATAGAGTCCATCTATGAATTCTGACGATGCTAGTTGGATTTTTTCCTCTCTTTGAGGATTTTCCTCTAGCTGAAACAATTTGTAAACTCATTCTGGACTCACAGTAATAAATTTCCTATATATATATATATATATATATATATATATATATATATTGTAAGACTTGATTTAAATGCTGTAATAGACAGTATTTTTCAGATATGGATGGGCAAGGATGAAAATACGTGCTGTTCAGGACACTTTAATGCTTCATACAAATGAAATAGATTGCAGGTGATGAATCCTAAGCTGAAAAATGAGGAACAACATAGAGTATTTGTAACAGCCTTTGGCACTGGCTGAAGCCAGCATATCGACATGCAAATGACCATGTCGGCGGTGCGAAGTGACGTCACAGCAGAGCCAAAAGGACGGAGAAGTGGTGTTCTTAGAAATGATGGGCGAAACATAACGAGAGAAGCTAGTGTTTGAGACGCGACGATGACGTTACAGCCGAGATGTATAGTTACACGTCGCTGGAGAAGGAAATATGAACTATATGTTATTTATTTCTTTATTTTTATTGGAATCTTTTGAGATAGATGTGTATTTTTTATCTATGTCTTTGCCAAATCACCTGGAGAAGCCAAATGATGAGTTAGGCGAAACGTGTTTAAAAGAGAAACAACTATAAATATGAGGATATCGGTTCGCAAATGCATATGTAAATAAATGCGAGGAATAAACTGTCTAAATATTTAGAAAATGCATTGTTGGAAATAGCAGATATAAAGGCGTTTTTTTTAAGGCAAGTGGGACGAGATATTTTCTTTCTTGTATGTTCTTGCAATGAAATCTTAACGTAAACAGACTTTGAATATCTCTGATTTGAGTCTGACCATTAAAGAGATATTTGTTCGCATAAAAATAAGTATCGTATCAAATCGGAAGATCATGGTTTTTGTGGAATGTGATGTTCATGTCATCTGTAGATAATGTATAATACAGAAAAACTATCAGAATGTTATCCCCGATGGATATCTTGGTTGTCAATCTCTGTGTTCTCGAATGTTGAACATGAAAAGCTCAAAATCAGACAAAGGTGTAACAATTCCAGAAGATGCGAAGAGGAAGCTGTGAGAGACTTTCTTAGTATTGAACGGTCATGTAATTATTATGTCAATCTTTGAATGAAATCAAAAATTGACATAATAATTACATGAATGATTTTGCGCTACGAAACAGATGATATCAGGAATCGTGCATTTCAACGTACTTACAGAAATAAACGATAAGATTGTCAACATCTAAAGTTTTGGAATATAGACATTTGCCATTTATATATATATATATATATATATATATATATATATATATATATATATACAAAATAGAGAGGTACAAATATAGAGTGAGATTTACACATTCATGTGTATATACGTATACACATCAATATACGTATATATTTTACACAGTAATATGTATATATGTACATACACACACACATATATATATATACGTGCACATATAACTATTTACATATATATATATATCATTATATATATACATGTATGTGTATATGTATATATATATATATATTATAAATAAGTGCAATGTATTTCTTCTTGATTCGTCAGACAAAAGAAAATCGTTTGTCCATATGTATTAATGACGCCATTACGATAAAGCTTTCTAAAAAAGAAAAAAGAAAACTCATATTTTCTCATGTAAAATGAACTGTTCGATTTTCCCCTACCCCTGAAACCAGAAAATTGCTTTCACAAAATTGGTTTCGCTCTGAAATAACAGAGGAAAAGATATCCGGAGTCGTCAAAATTGTCTTGCAGGGCAAATTAAATGAAATTAAATTAAATTAAAGATATTTAACGGCCATTTTGCGATTTTTTGTAGTCGTCTCTATTTATTTGGAGATACACGCGTAGCATGATTAGAAGAAGGAATAGTGGCATGAGAAAAATTATATAAAAGGAAATAAAATTAGAGAGTGAGCCGTTTAAAAGCAGAAACGTACGTAAAAAATTAAAAGTAAATGTATATAAAAAGTAAAAAGAAAGTGTAAAATTCAAAGAACGAAAGGTGGAATCGGATATTATTGTAGAAATGAAAAAGATATAGATAGACGTAAATGAAAACAGGAATTGGGAGAGATAGGAACAAGTGAATAAAAGATGGATGCTGGAAGAGAAAAATGAAATCTAAACTTGATAATGGCGGAAATACGATGAGATATGAACACGCAACTAAGAGAATAAATTACTGGAATAGAAAAACAATACATAATGCTAAAAAATATTGATAAACCAAGAGACAAAGAAAGAAGGAATAATATGTAAAAAAAAGAATATCGAGAAAGAAAATGTGATATGTAGTAAGAAAAAAGACAACTGCGGTTGCAGAGATACAAGCATCAAAAAGAAAACATAAGGAACACCAAATGAAAGAAAAATAACCGCTTTCACATGGGACTTCACACACACACACACACATATATATATATATATATATATATATATATATATATTAGAACCCATTATCTTTAAAGAACTATTTTATATTTCGGATCAACTTGAGAGGATTTTTATGCAAGCTGAAATATAATGCGCGGCGGTTTTGTTTATATATCTATATTTTTATAAAGTAATAGGGTTCGTGTGTTTCTGTCTGTGTGTACAGATCTCCATCATCAACGAAATATAAAGGAGGTAAGAGGGTAGATCTCTCCTGGTAGAGAAACATTAGAACCCATTTTAGGATGTTTCTGTTATAGGAGACATAAGAATCAATGCCTAATTTCTTTATATACTAGTCTACAAACCACCCCCATATCGAATGACTTATGCTCATTTGCATATCACATTATATTAAATCTCTTTAACTAATTACCTCGACCTTATTACATATTGGAAATATTCTAATCATTTCAACTGTACTATTTACAAAATCTATTTAACATTTAATTATTTAATATATTTTCATTTAATTTTATATTCGATTTATTTCACTTTACGTATATTATCAAAACAATTCATTTGCGAGGAAAGCTTTATGTTTTGGGATTGTATTGAAAATGTAATGGAAATTTCAATTTCGTTCCGTTTTAATCTTTTATATTTTACTTGCCAATATTATTGAAAGAATACAATTCAACTATCGTAATTTTATATAAATAAACAAAAACAAATATTTTAAAATAAAACTTTATTAAAAAAGAAATAATTTTATTTTTAAATGAAAAAAATCAATTTAGTAAAATAATTGTATTAAACACCCCCAGCCTTGTCAGCAAACCTGTAAACCTATAAAAGTTAACATTTCGAATGTAAACAGTGATTTTTCGATTTTGTTAGCGCTTGCCGCAATTAAAGACAATTAAAACGGAACTAACTTTATTTCCATTCTATTTTTTAAACAACCCCCAAAACATAACGCTCTCTTCCAGTTATAGCCAATTTTTTTTTAATTAAATAAAACAGGTCAAAATAAACAGATAAGCGCATTTTCTTTTACATTTTTCTTACAACCAACGTTGTCATTTTAACCAACTGCAGGATACCGTTACTTTTGTGGGGTTGTTTTGAAAATGGCACGGAGATTATAATTTCGTTCCAATTTAATCTTTCTGGTCGAGCCTATTTCGAAAGCCTGTCTTATCATAGATTTGAACTACAAATAATTTATTACATTTTGATTATTACTATCTTAAGACTTAAAGCTTATATTTATTTCATTTTTCTATTTATATATTGAATTAGTTATTTCCAGTCTTATTTAAACTTAGTGCTTTCTTTAAACCGGATGAACCTTTTATAAAAATATGAGTTTAACGTTTAAATTACAACATAACGTATAACGAACAAGGTTTTATTCAACTGAATTTCTTCCAGTTTACTAACAAAATATATAAATTTAAAAGAGATATAAATAATAAAATAAAAAGGTTATGTAATTTAAAAGAAATACACGTACTCACAAAAGCAGAACTTTTTTTACACATTTTTTTCTTTAAAACCATAACAATGAGACTAACAATTACCTAGATCTTAGTAATTATTTGTTTTAATAGAACTGTTTTAATTGTACTGTTTACTTAGTTAACCTAAGTTGGTATTACATTTATTTTACATTTACTTTTTTTTTTTAATTATTACTTTTAGACTGTGACGTTTACACCCGGAAGTAATGAGTCACACGTAGGTCGCTTTTATTCATTCCTTTTGGTCAAGATCAAAGTGTAGTATCTGTTCTTCAGATACTGCACTTCATTTTCTTGTTCTCTTTCGGTGGAGGAGAAATCCTTCACGACTGAGACAATTTTTATTTTTGTACCTTTTCTCCACGTTAAAAAACGACCCTGGTGTCTAACTCTGTCCCGTGGGGAGGCATAGTAAATAGGTACAATATAATTGTTTATAATTGTACTATTCAGAAATATTATTTATAGTTCGTCCATTTCAGTTAGTATACATTTCCTTTACGCTTAATTAATTTACAATCATTAATATCGTTAAACAATTCCGTTTAAAACCGAAATTATGCCACCCAAACGAAGTAGAAACGAAAGTGAGGAAGAAAGAATGGAAAGATTGGAAGCTAATAGACTAAGAGTTGCTGCAATTCGCTCCAATGAAAACAATCCAGATAGAGAAAGACGTCTAGAACTTAACAGGATACGTCAAAGAGAAAGGAGAGCAAGACTGTCAGATTTGGAAAGAGAAACCCAACGTGAAGCTGACAGAACTAGACATGCTGTAAGGCGGTTAAATTCATCACAAGATGAAATTCAAGAAAGGCAAAGATATGCACTGGAAAGAGAAGCAATATTACGATCGAATGAATTATATGAGGTAAGTAGACGTACACAAGGTCAGTTGAGAGTGGCTCAACGACATCAGAATGAATCGGAAACCCAACGAAGCTTTCGCCTATACCAAGGGCAACAACGAGAGGCTGCATGGAGAGAGAGTATGACTTTGCCCCAGCAATTGACAGAAAACGAGGCAGCTAGACAACGAATGACTGCTTTGAGACACCATGAAATAGAACACTGCAATAGAAAAGGATTGCTCTACAACAAAAATGACTCTCTCACTACAGCTGATATAGGAAAAATGGACAAAGTATGTCAACATTGCTCAGCTGTAAAATTTAAAGGAGAACCCCCTGGTTGTTGTTGTTCTTCTGGCAAAGTTGTGCTTGATAGCTTTCCACCACTGCCTCAGTTGCTTCAAGATTTGCTCTCCGGCAATGGTCCCATCTCTAAAGATTTTCTGCAAAATCTACGCAGTTATAACAATTGTTTTGCAATGACATCATTTGGTCACAAAATTGTGGCAGTACATGGGTGGAATCCTTCTTTTAGAATTCGAGGCCAGGTTTGCCACCAGATTGGGAGTCTTTTACCACCTGAAGATGAAACAGCAAAGTTTATTCAAGTCTACTTCTTGGATAGTCTGGAAGAGGAACTACATAATCGGGGACGTGACAGTAGACTCAATAGAGACATTCTCCAAAGTCTGACTGAATTTTTACATGAGAACAACAGCTTCATTTGTCAGCTGAAAACAACAAAGGAGAGGATTGAAGAAGAACACTTGGTAGAACATAAAGTTGTCATAAGGGAAGACCGAAGGCCGCAAGAAGAGCATCCACGGCGATTCAATGCTCCAACAACAACGTATGAGATTGGAATATTAATGGAGAATGAACCAACAGCTAACCGGGATATTGTCTTGCGTTTTAGAAACGATACATTAAAATGGATCTCCGAACTACATCCCCTCTACGATACTTTAATGTACCCGTTAATGTACCCCTATGGTTCTCCATCTTACAACATCTACATGAAGGCATCCAATGGGCGAAAAGTTACCCAACAGCAATTTTATTCGTACCATTTAATGACTTGGCCTGGAAACTATTTTCTCTGGTACCGAAGGCTATTTCAACAATGGCTGGTGGATGTGTACTGCAAGATTGAAACAGAACGTTTACAGTTCCTGAGGCGTGAGCAACAGACCCTGAGAGCTGACAATTATAGCAACTTGAGAGATTCAATTCTTAGGGAGGATGGGAATCCAGAACAGTTTGGTCAACGAGTTGTTCTTCCGGCAACTTATACAGGAGGCCCTCGATACATGTTTGAGCGTCAAAGTGATGCCATGGCATATGTTCGGCGAATGGGCCGAGCCGACCTCTTCATCACGTTCACAACAAATCCAAAGTGGACAGAAATTACAGAAAATTGTCTTCAAGGGCAAGACCCTCAGGATCGTCCAGATATTGTTGCCAGGGTTTTCAGGCAGAAGCTAAAAAAGTTACTTGAATTTATTAAAAAGGGAGGATTTGGCAGGTTGAGGGCTTTCCTGTACAGTATTGAATATCAAAAAAGAGGACTGCCGCATGCACACATCCTCACCTGGCAGGCCCCAGAGGACAAACTTCTACCAGAAAAAATGGATCTCTGCATATCTGCAGAGATCCCTGACAAAGAGGAAGATCCTGATCTTCATGCTAAAGTGATGGCACATATGGTGCATGGACCTTGTGAACCATTTAATCCAAAGTGTCCATGTACGATTGACAACAAATGTTCCAAAAAATACCCAAAAGAATTTCTTCAGTGTACCGAGCAAGGCCAAGACTCTTACCCCAAGTACAGGCGAAGAAAACCAGAAGATGGAGGCCAGACTGGTACAATAAGGATGAAGAGAAATGGTCGGTATGTTAATCAAGAAATAACAAACCAGTGGATTGTTCCGTACAACAAGGTCCTCCTTCAGCAGTTCAACGCTCACATTAACGTAGAAATTTGCAGCTCGATCCAAAGCATCAAATATGTCCTCAAATACGTGAATAAAGGATGTGATCAAGCAGTGTTTGAACTACAAAGAACTGATGGAGCAGCTAACCAACAAGGCCAAGTACAAAGTCACATTGTGGATGAGATCCAGCAGTTCCAGAATGCAAGGTATGTCGGCAGTTCAGAGGCGGCCTGGAGGATATTGGAACATCCCATCCATGAACATTTCCCCCCAATTGTACAACTTTCTGTTCATCTTGAAAATGGGCAGCATGTCATGTTCTCAGCTGATACTGCTCTGGAACGATCCCAAGGTCCACCGCCTGACACAACTTTGACACCATTTTTTCAACTCTGCCATGAGGATGACTTTGCAAGGGGTCTCAAATACGTAGAAGTCCCTGAGTTTTACACTTGGAACAAATCGACAAAGAAATGGATGAGAAGAATGCGTGGGGTACAAGTTGAAGGTACTGAAAATGATGATGTATGGAAGGCACCATGCATTGGGAGAATCTACACGATTAGTCCAAAAGCAGGGGAGTGTTATTTCTTACGCCTGTTGCTCAATGAGGTTGCTGGTCCAACTTCATTTCAAAATTTGCGAGCATACAATGGTCAGGTGTTTGAAACATACAGAGCAGCGTGCCTTGCTCGAGGCCTTCTAGAAAATGACCATCACTTGCATCAAGCAGTAGGAGAGGCAAGTGCCACTCAATCACCTTCAAATTTGCGAAGCCTATTTGTGATAATTTTAACAGCCTGTGAGCCAAGAAATCCTCTTGAGATCTGGATGGCTTTTCGTGATGTAATATCTGAAGACATTCTTCACAGATACAGGCAAGAAGTTAACAATCCAGAAGCAGATTTTAATGAGGACATCTACAATAAAACTCTTTGTCTAATTGAAGAAAAAGTTCTCCTTATGTGCGGTCAACCATTGGCAAGCTATGGATTACCTGCACCAACGCAAGGGAGAGATGAAAGACTCGCGAGAGAGTATCAACGTGAAGTTACTTATAATCTTGAAGAACTTTCCCTACAAGCAAAAAATATGCAAGAAAAACTGACCGATTCTCAAAGAGAAGTTTACAATTCATTCATGGCAATGTTGGAAGCACAAGGTGAAATGAACAAAAACATGATGTTTCTTGATGCTCCAGGTGGTACGGGCAAGACTTTTGTAATCAATTTGATCCTTGCAAAGATTAGATCCATGAGAAAGATTGTGCTTGCAACAGCATCCAGTGGCATTGCTGCTACTCTACTACAAGGTGGCCGCACTCTTCACAGCACTTTTAAAGTACCCTTGGATACTCATCGAATGGATCAGCCAGTTTGCAAAATTACTGGTAACTCAGCCTTGGCAAATGTAATTAGAGACACCTCTGCAATCATTGTAGACGAAGCCCCAATGACGCACAAGAGTGCTTATGAAGCAATTGACCGAACACTGCAAGACATCACAGGAAACAAGAATCCCATGGGTGGCATTCCAACCTTATTTTGCGGTGATTTCCGTCAAATCCTCCCAGTGGTTAAAAATGGCACAAGGGCTAACATTGTCAATGCAAGTTTGAAACAATCCTATCTCTGGAGGCACGTTATAGTGAAGAGACTGACTACTAATATGAGAGCCTATATCTCTGATAACACAGCTACAGCAGACTTCTCAAAATTGCTTCTCCAAATCGGTAATGGTCAGTTTCCTATCACTTCTTCACCTGACACAATTAAGATTCCAACTGCGCTTGGTAAATGTGTCGGTAATCAGAAGCAACTGAAAGACAAAGTGTACCCAGACCTGCAAAACAATGGAAAATCACCGGATTGGCTTGCTGAGAGGGCTATTATTTCGCCATTAAACAGCAATGTGAATCATTTGAACAATTCAATAATGAATGAATTTCCAGGAGACACAAAGCAATACAAGTCAGTTGATGCGGCTACTAATGAATATGAAGCTGTTCACTACCCTGTGGAGTTTTTAAACTCTTTGGAGATATCTGGAATGCCTCCACACATTTTAAATCTCAAAATTGGATCGCCAATCATGATTCTTCGATCCTTGGAACCGCCAAAAACAACAAACGGAACCAGATGTGTTATCACCAGATTGCACACCAATGTACTTGAGGCCACCATTTCCTGTGGTCCCTACAAAGGCGAAACCGTTCTACTGCCAAGGATCCCCTTAGTTCCATCGGACTCAGAACTTCCATTTAAATTCCGGAGACTCCAATTTCCTGTGAAGGTGTGTTTTGCAATGAGCATAAACAAAAGTCAAGGTCAGACATTTAACACCATTGGCGTAGACTTGACATCAGACTGCTTCAGTCACGGTATGTTCTACGTCTCCATCAGCCGGACAGGAAGTTCAGAAAAACTCTACATTCTGGCTCCAAATCAAAGCAGCAGAAATGTAGTTTACCCTGAGGCTCTTCAGTGAAAAGTTCGAGAAATGGATATGAGGAAAAACTGACATGATCTGATTGTGGTAAGTTTTTAGTATTGAATGTGCAAGATAAAATTTAAGCAAGAGTTGAAAATTACTTCAATGAAAAATTTACTATGTAACATCAAGTAACCTTCCTTTTTGATGAAAATGTTTTGTGAAGTTCCTGATTGAATTTCAGTCACTACAAGAGGTAGTTAAAATGTTAATCACCTTATGCAATCGTTGCTCTTACAACATCAACTTACTGGAAAGGTGCCCACAGATTTTGGTACCCGAGTGCGCAACAAAGCTCCGTGCGAAGCACGGGTATCTTTGCTAGTATATATATATTTTTTTACATATCCACCATTTTTCATTTTTTTATTTGACAATTTATAACTACAATAAATTGTGGTTTCACTTAATGCCTTAACTAGCAAATTCAAGCATTGCCACAATATAATTTGCTGACTTATTTATGCCCTCTGATGAGAAGAATAACTAGAATAGCACTCATTGGAACTCCGAGGAATAAGGACTTTGTAATTTGTTTTTGGGGGTATTCGGTCGAACAATAAATTTTGATTGTAAAGTTCAACTTACAGTTTTACTTTCCTTTCTCTTTATATATATATATATATATATATATGTATATATATGTATATATATATATGTATATATATATGTATATATATATATATATATATATATATATATATATATATATATATATATATCGGAAGGTTTTGGGGTTTCAGATTCGGTATCGGAATTGGAAAAATTTGTACATATTTTCCGATGTCAAAACGATACTGTTAAGTGCCTTTTTTTAATCTGAATATGCTTAGAGCAAACTCTTCCTTTTGCCCGTAATAATTATACCATAATATATATATATATATATATATATATATATATATATATATATATGTATATATATATATATATATATATATATATATATATATATATATATATTACTATTAGTAAAACAAAAGTCGATAGATGATTCCCTCAAGTGTATCTTTTTCGTTCAGGAAAAATATCTCCACATTTAACATGTGTTTTTATGGTAATAAGGGGAAAAATAACAACTCTGCATTTAACTATTTAGAGGGTTATAAAGGATTGGATTCGGTAATTGTATCAGACTCGAACATATAGTAAGGAATCGGTAATTGTATCGGTATCGGGAAATATATTGGAATCGTCCCATCACTAATATGATGATTGCAACGTCTTTCAGACGAGTGCCACTCCCTTAGACATTTAAAATCCATGAGCCCAAATGCCTGAGAGAGTATCTATACAAAGATGATGTTACAGAGTCTTAGCTCTGTACGACAGCTAAGTCTCTCTCTCGGTTCAAAATGTTGAGATCCAGCAACAAGCAAGAGCAAGATAGCCAGCAACAAATTAAACTGCGGACCAGCTTAATGCGAGTACTGGTCTTCCGCTTTATATATATTTTTTAATCAGAGATTTGCTTCTCCTACAAAGGTTGCCTTCACCACGGCTTACGGGAGCCCTCTCCACCCCAATACACATATATAAACACACACACATACACACAAATATACAAGGTGCTATTTGGCCGTTGACACAGAAAAAGAGTTCATTCGCCCTTTGGAGGGTCTTGTTTTTAATCCTTCAGGTAGACTAGCCGCCCTCCTCACCAAACAAGTCTGGTGGGGGAACCATTTTAGTCGCCAGTGACCCGACTATGAGGCAGGTAGTACTGGGTTACATGGTACCAGTAGCATATGACATGACCTGACATCACTAATATATATATATACATATATACATATATATATATATATATATGCATGCTCATATAAAGTAAGTATACATACCTTTCAGCATACATACGTCTAACATATAACAATCCATATGTCTGTCTGTCTCCATATTTTCAAACTACATCTCCTCCGAAACTAGAAGTCGGAGAGTGGTTCTAGGGCCTCAAATGATTGGATTTTTTTTCACGTACCGTTTTTCATGGGTCTTTATCCGGTGACAATAGTTTTTTAAGGGGCCACAAATGAAAAAAAATCGTAATACATTTTGTACATTTATCTTAGTTTATTTTTTATTTTAAAATATTTAATCATTTTACGGGCGTGTTACGTTGGTACAGTGGTAACATCACCAACTTTGAATGTTACAATTTCGTTTTTTATTCTAGCTGATGGCACCCAAATACTTTGTTTTTTACTTTTGAAATCACTACTCTATAATAATCCTAGACAACCCGTGATCCGTTGGGTCAGTATATGTTATAGCTTTCTATGGAATAGTGCGTATACAGAATTAATGTATAAATCAGCAAAGATTGAATATACGCGCCCGCGAAAACAAACGTGGTGACCGATGAAAACAATACGCAATTTCGTGCGCGCAAAAAATTGAATGCACGCGCGCACGAAAACAAACATGGCGACCAGTGAAAATATTACGGAATATATTGGGTAATAAACGTTTGAGCATCATTGTCATAAGATTAAATGAAAAAATCCTTATTTATGAGGGGTGTAATCCGTTGAAGAAATTAAAAAAAAAACACAGAAGAAAAATACAAGGCGGGTGTAAAGTGGACTTAAAATTTACCGAGTCCGAGACTAGTGCTGAATTTAGAACACCGCATGACGATCGGTGTGCACTTTTTCCCGACCCGTCTCATCGGTCGTTCCCATTCTGTAGATGCACCCTTACCTTATGACCGCAACAAAATGTATCTTGTGGTCACTTTTTGAGACAGTTCTGTATAGTCGTGAGTTGGTCATCGTATTTGTGGAGACAATGGTCTTCGTGGTTGTGTTACTCTTATGCTGTGTCGTGGGATCGAACTTGTTGATTTGTGCCTGACCGGGGCTTGATTATCCACCTCCACATCTGCGCCAGATGTGTCGATTGCCATCACTACGTCATCGTCCGTATTTTCCACTTCCATCCTCCCATCACACAGAAATACGCTGTCCCCCATTCTGTGATCTTCCGAAGAAAACTGCCGCTTCCATCTAATCGTATCCTGATTCTGCACCTGAACGGATTCGCCAACCTGAAGCTGTTTGAGTACTGTTCCCTTTTTAGGACCTGCCTTTTAGCCATCGCCCTTTCTGCTTATTCTTTAGTCCACCGATCGTAAATCCGGTGTTTCTCATGAAGTATAACAAGGTGATCCCTTATTATTTGACCATATAGCATTTCCGTTCGTGATAATCCGATATCCTAGTGGGGCGTGTTCCTATGAGTCATCATCACCTGTGCTGCTCGATCATGACGTAGGTGGCCGTAGCCATCAATGCAGTCCATGAGTATGTTTTCAGCTATTTTTACTGCCAGTTCGGCTCGGTCATTACTTTTGGGATAATGTTCGAATGATATACGTTTATTTACGCCTCCTAGGAACGCTTTACACTCCAATGAGTCGAATGTTGGACCTACATTGAATGATATCTCCTCCAGTGCATCATCCCTGCAGAAACAACCCCTAAATGCAACGCATATTGCTGCAGCCTTCTCTGATGGTAGCAGGAGAACTTGAATTCAGCCGGTGTATCGGTCTGCATATACCATGTAACTCTTCCCATGAATATCCAGTAGGTCCATGACAGCCTTTTGGCATTGGGAATTCTGAGTTTGTAAGTGGCATTAATAATTCCGTTGGTTGGGACGGAGCGATCGAATTGCATTTTCGACATGTCCTCTTGTTTGTCGGATTCTAGCGTCTAGACTGGGCTAAAATAATATTTGTATAGGGTACGCTAAAATCCCATTCACCCCTTGATGGGCGGAGTGCAGTGCCTCTAGTACCTCATCTCTAAGCTGCTTTGATATTAGAAGTTTATCCCTTTTTATGGGTACCCCTTCCAAGCAATACAGTTCGTCTGCCACCGTCCAGGATTGCCAGACTTTTGGTTGCAGTTCGTATCGTGACTTCGTGAACCCGTCTCGTATATACGTCGCTAACGTTCGGCATCCCTCATCAGTGGCCACAGCTGCCACGATTCTATCCCGGGTCATAGCTTTAATTTTGGGGTCATGTGCGTACGCGACTCTGGGTGATGCTTGCATGGCCCCCTCTATATGCTGAGTAGTATAGGTGGTCCTTTACCTGCTATGTCTATACAGTGCAGGGTATCGAAAAGTGTAGTCTGGTGCGGCGTTAAGTTTTTACGGAATGTGCTTAACCCAGAACCTGTACATTAGCGACCGTTCTTTGAAAGAAAACAAGTGAGGATTCATGATGATTTTCAGGACCTGACCTGAGAATATTTTTACCAGTGGCTGATGGTCCACTCTAACCAATAATTCTAGGCATTTTAAAACGAGCATTCTACAAGACTCCACTCCGTATATTAATGCCAATGGCTTATCCTCTCTTGGAGAGTAGCGAGATTCTTATTTGGATCGTGTCTAAGAGTGAGAGACAAGCATAGATTTGTGTTGTGAGGTTTACTTGACACCATTTTCGTGTTACACTACATATAGAGTGGTTTACATTTTTTCAAACAAGAGAATATATTTTTGTTTGATTGGAATTCATTATTGAGATGAGTATTATTTAGTAATTTATTTATTTTCGTGAAACAACAACTAATAAAGATGGAGATAATAGTCCGCAATACATAAATTAAGAAAATATATGTATTAATTATTTAAAAGAAAAAAGTCGAAGCTTAAAATCGAATTCGGTGTAGTGATCTTAGCGCCGTTTGGCGAAATAGTTAATAAGGTCGGTGACAGAATAGAGAAGTGTAAGTTCTGCTCGAACTACATCTAACTAAATAAAACGCGACTCTCCGGACTAAATATAAAAACTTAACAAAGAGAGCGAAAAGAAACTTATTTTTTCGAACAAAATAGACCAGAACTTGATTGATTAACAGCTTTTGATTCCTATTTTTAACAAATCTATCAAACGAGTTGTTGGGGGGGGGATAACTTTAATTTCTATTTATACATTATACGAGGTACGTTAAAAAAGTAATGCTTCCTATGTTTTATTCCGTACGACAAGATTAGACAAGATTGGAAATTTCATGGTTATGATGACTAAAGTTATGCATTCATAAGCATTTAATATATCTGCAGCCGATGTTAACGGTATAAGACTAAAGGCAAGAAACCTCTGCCATTGACGTGCAGTCAGTAGCAGATATATCTCATTAAATTACTGGCAAAAGTGCATTGAACAATAGAATATCTCTGTCAAGGTAGAAAATTTTATTCTGTAACACAAAATGCTGCTCGTTATAATAGTATTATTCCCGTTTTCGTAGCTCTTCAACGTTTTAGTTTTTGAATTAAGAAATATAGACACCTACATTCGAGTCGACTTATATATATATATATATATATATATATATATACTAGCAGAAATACCCGTCGTTGACTGGGTTAAAAAACAGCCTACAGAAAATGGACTGTGATTGATGAAAGTATGATAGGTTATGCAAAGGAGGGGGTTGTAAAGAGATAGGTTTTGATACTCAAAAATTTTACCCGAAGCCAAATATGATGAAAGTAAAGATAATTTTCGCGAAAATATATTTTTTTATATCAACTTTGTTTCTATTCGTTGCCAAGAGTGACCAACAAAACGATGTTTCCTTACAAAAAAGTGTTATATATATAATAATATAAATATACAAGAAATAAATGTTACCATAGTCAATAAAAGTTACTTTTATGGTAGAAAAGTTCATTGGTCTGTATTTTTTAAGTAGTTTCCTTTTTTAATTCACGAACCGGTTAAAAAAATCCAAATGGCAGCGACTTTTAAATGGAGAGTCCCGTTTTCAATTTGAAGGAGGGACACCTGGGCATTCTGTGTTAACAATTTAAGAGAGTTCCGTCAACGTAAGGAATATTTATAAACATATTTTAATGTTATTTTGTGCTTGAGGAATATTCGATTATGGCACGTGTAGTTTATATAAAAATTAATTTAAGTAATATCGCCTCCAATTTCGTTTTAATTTCGGTTCGGTGTAATTATTTCAAGTAAAGAGCATCAAAAACTATTTCAAAACAAAAACAAACATTAACTGAACTTTTATTGACGATGTTAACATTTATTTCTTGTATATTTATTTTTTCGGGTTGTCGTTTGTTGGCGTTTCTGCTAAACACTCTTACTAAATAATATCGACGAAATATCGAAAACAAAGAAAAAAAAAACAGTTTTGAAAGATAATGAAAATTTACTTACTTTAGTAAAATAATCCGAAACAGCAAAATGGGATATTGAAAAAGTAAAGACGTAATTACTTTAGTTTTTTTTAAAGCAAAGAATCAATATTAATATGAATAAGAAGAAAATGGCGCCCTTTTCAAGCAGAATATCCCTGTTTCAGTTTTACAGTATTGAACAGTGTAGTATTGCGCCGTCGGATTCAGGGTTATACTATCGTAATGTAAAGAACACACAGAAAGGGTTGTAATCAACTGAATTCCTTCTAGTACACTGACAAAAAAGCTTAAACAGATATATAAATAAAAATGAAAAGGTTATGTAAATGTTTTTAAAAAGACACGTAATCACGTGAGCAGGATTTTTTCCTTCCTTTGACACGATAACAAGTAACGTTCTTATTTTTATATATTTATATATTTTCGAAAGAGTTGCACATGCAAGTGGAGAAGGAAAGAACAGAGTTATGCAAAATTTGTGTCGAGAATTGTCTAAAGTTCCGACTTTTTTTTAGCTTTCACTTAATAAGAAAATGAATTTATGAGGTGAATTTATTCGACACAGTATGATTCAACTCAAAAAAACTAAATAAAAGCTAACGTGAATTAAGATTAAAGTTAAGGTATTATTGTGGACCCTTACTCCTTTTAAAAAACATTGTTAAACTTTGTGACATATTTGCATTCTATGGAGGTCAGGCGCGAACGAACACACAATAATTTTATTATACCATGTTTCTTCAAAGTGAAACATAATTATCAAAGTATACTTACACAGATAGATATGAAAAGTCTTTGTTAAAGTTTGTGCTATATTTCCATGGAGTAGAGGCGCGAACGCAGACCCCAAAATTTTATTATACCATCCCTATTTAAGTTAAAACATACTTATCAAAGTATTCTATATCAAAAACTCTTGTAAACGTTTTGTTTTTTTTCATTTTTTATATCCATACTTTGGGGGGCAGGCGCGAAGGCAGACCTCACAATATTTATGAACCACCGTTCTGCCAGATCAAACATACCTATTCCTGATCCTCGATACATCTTCTATAATTATATGTAATCAGTTTTTAAAAATAGTCAACCATATAGAAGCCTATTCGTGACCAGACACACACACACACACACACACACACACACACGTCCAGCTTTATATTATAGATATATTTATATACAGTTAAAGCCGAAATTTTTGGCACTATTTCAATTTTTACGTTTTTTTAGAGAAAAAAAAACATTTCTTCGCTCATTATTTTTATTTAAGTGTTGACGAACATATATATCGATCATCTACAGATCTCATGAAACACTTTTGCTTTATTATAAAATATCAAAAATAAATATTATTAATGATAACAAAAAAACAGACGAATTCAAATTTATTGGCACCCTTTATAAATAGGCACTTGAGAAGCCATTATTTTTAATAACAGCTTCCAGACGTTTTCTATACGACATTACTAAATTCCTACACACACTACAGGACTATTAAACCATTCTTTCTTGGCGATATCTCCTAATTCCTTAGGTTCCTTGGTTTCCTTCTTTTCACGTTCGCCTTCACCACAGCCCACAAGTTTTCCATTGGAGTCAAGTTCGGACGTTGACTTGACCACTTCAGGACGTTTATTTCATTATCCAAAAGCCATTTCTTCACCGATTTCGCCGTATGTTTTGGATCATTGTCCTGTTGGAAGACCCAGTTGGTTCCAAGACAAAGGTCTTCTGCAGAAGGTTTCAGATTTTCAGTCAATATTTTAATGTATGGATCTTGCCTCATGATGCCATCCACAGTAACAAGATTTCCAGTGCCATTGGCTGAAAAGCAACCCCAAAACATACGATTTCCTCCACCATACTTCACCGTAGGGGTTGTATTCTTTGGGTTGAAGGCTTCTCCTTTCTTCCGCCACCCAAACGACACATTTCTGCTGCCAACAAGTTCAATTTTAGTCTCATCTGACCATAACATTGAACCCAAAAAAAGTGTAATCCTCGTCAATAAACTCCTGTGCAAACTCTAAGGCGCTTTAACATGTTTCTTGGAGAGGAAAGGAGTCTTCCTTGGTCGGTACCCCTGAATCCCGTGTGATTTCAGTGCCCTCCTCAATGTCGAAACAGAAATGTCAGTACCTTGATCGCTCAATTGTTGAGCTGCTTTCTTAGGAGTAGTTGTCGGATCCTTTTCCACTTCTCGAATGACTAGTCGTACCGTTCTGGGAGAAAGTTTCTTTTTACGGTCTCGACCCGTCAAGTTTTGAATCGTATTGAAAGCACCATACTTCTTGATAATATTTCTCACAGTTGACACAGAAACTTCAAAACGGTTAGAAATGGATTTGTATCCACTACATTTCATGTGTGCATCCACTATTTTCTGTCTAACATCGAAACTGTGTTCCTTAATTTTAGCCATCTTTGCAGTCTGGTGTTATTGATAAAGTGAAGGATCGACTAATGCACGTTATTTATAGAAGGCTTTGGAACGTTCTAGAAGATGATGCAATACCCAAATCATAATAAACAAGTATTCTATGATAAAAATCATTGGTGCCAATAAATTTGAATTCGTCTGTTTTTTTTTGTTATCATTAATAATATTTATTTTGAATATTTTATAATAAACTAAAAGTGTTTCGGAGATCTTGTAAATAGTCAGTATAAATGTTCATCAACACTTTAATAAAAATAATTAGTGAAAAATATTTTTTTCTCCAAGAAACGCAAACATTGAAAGGGTGCCAATAATTTCGACTTTAACTGTATATATATATATATATATATATATATATATATATATATATATATATATATATATATATATATATATATGAAGTATGTGAATTCAGTAATAGTCTGTGGATAAACTACATATGTCATGTCAGATTCTTAGAAAATATTTGTATTATCCGTAATATATGTATCTAGTTCCACTTGCCAAATTTTGTTAATAATGTTATTGTAATTTCTTGATGGTTCGGCCCAATTCGAAACTGGCAAATACATATGAGGCACTAACCAATCCAACAGGAGTTCCCTCATCTTTTTTGCCGGTAATGATACGAAACGTCATCTATTCTTATTGAACTAGTCTATCAACGCCTGGCACTCATGCTAGGGTATATATATATATATATATATATATATATATATATATATATATATATATATATATATATATAGTCTTATTTGTAGTATTCCGAATTTTACTGGGTGTATATAATTGAAAATTAAGTAATCGTTCATATATCAATAAATTTCAATCCTAGAAGAAATGACTTAAACTGTAAGCTCCAAAATTATCATATTTCATAACTAAGCATTCATATATTGTTTTAACAAAAACTAAGACATCAAAGAATGGATTGATAGCAACAAATTTTGTATTTCATCGTTAGTTACAATTGTTCCAAAACTATTCGGACAAATTCAAACATTATGTCGTTTAAAAATTTGCACAAGAACAGCCTTTCTTCAGACTTATTAGATAAAAAACACTTTATATATATATATATATATATATATATATATATATATATATATATATATATATATATATATATATATATATATATATATATGCTTAAGAATAATGTAATGCGATAGATCTACTGGTATGGATATCCAGTGATTATCGGTCTTACAAAATACTTTATTTGATAAAGACAATCAATGCTAAATAAAACTTGGATGTGAAATTTGGCTATGAAATTCTACATCTTTTTCATTTTAAACCAATATATAATTTCTTTTAGGATAAACGATTATAATATATGCTAGTATTTTCTCCTCTGGGGAGATGTGTCGACATCGAAAACCTATAGGTTAATGAGATATACTTATGGAAATATAATTCTTTGTCTTGCATATAATAGAAATCCTCGATTTAAAATTTAACCATTTCACATCATAAAATTTAAATGACTGAATTATGATATCTATCTATCTATCTATCTATCTATCTATCTATCTATCTCTCTCTCTCTCTCTCTCTCTCTCTATATATATATATATATATATATATATATATATATATAGCGAGAGAGAGAGAGACAGACAGACAGAAAGTCAGGCAGACAGACAGAGAGGAATAAAGAGAGAGAATCAATATTATTATAAAATTGTATATAATTTTTTTATCCACATACACGTATGTTTTATCATTTTCCAAGAATCAATGTGCAGCACGATTATAATATATGCTAGTATTTTCTCCTCTGGGGAGATGGGTAGACATCGAAAACCTATAGGGTAAGGAGATATACTTATTGAAATGTAATTCTTTATCTTGCATATAATAAAAATCCTCGATTTAAAATTTAACCATTTCACATCATAAAATTTAAATTACTAAATTATGATATATATATATATATACATATATATATATATATATATATATATATATATATATATATATATATATATATATATATATACAGAGAGATAGACAGACAGACAGAGAGAATTAAAAAGAGAGAATCAATATTATTATAAAATTGTTTATAAATTATTTTCCACATACACATATGCTTTATCATTTACCAAGAATCAATGTGAAGCACGATTATTCTACTGATCACACGGTTCGAACCTCAAACCTAAATAAATATTTTTTTCTGTATGAATCCTTAGAACAATACGATGAAGCTAAAACCCCCATTGAAAGGAAAAAACGTTCAGATTTATGTATGCCTGAACAGGTAGATGCGCAACGTCGCAGTAAGAAAAACTTCGCATTACGCATTCAATTTAACAGTCAGATATTCCTTCAATATAAATCAAGCAACCACGAAAGGAAAACAATTAAGGCTTATATATGTTTTTACACGCATACATTCCAAAAAGCCTGTCATAAACAGGGTTAAACGATGGAACTTCGGATTATCTGTATGTTATGACGTGGCCCTAGTATACGAGTGCAGTTCATAGATATTAAAGAGAAGCGAAGTTGAGGGTAGAGACGTTTTAGTGTAATCGCTTATGGCAATGAATATTGCACAAACAGGAAATGCCGATTGACCTTAGCATTGTATCGACGAAGCTTGGAAGCATGGTAAAAACAGTCAACAATATGAGATTTCTACAAGCACCTAGTTCTTGAAAAAATCAAGTCATCAGAAGAGAAAGTTGTATTACAATAAAATAACAGAACAAGAAATTAATGGAGAACACCAGTCGAACGTGCCAAACGAGCCGGAATAAAAGAAGCAGAAAATATCTCAGACACTTCTCAACAACCCATAATTGTATTGAAGCAAAATACGGAGACTACAAACATGACGTCTATGTGAAAGAGATTGCAGAGAGAAAGATAAGGCGGAAATTCTTAAGTTGCAGATACGTTTCTGCACCTCATCAAGAACTATGACATTTGACTGACGTTCACCAGCCTACATCTGCAGCATTTCTCTATATATTGGTCTGAGGGTAGATTTATAAGAATAGAAAATTACCTCTGGCGTGATAAAGTGTTTAAAAAGCTAGGCAATTAACTTTACGAAAAGTAGAACGAACAATAGAATTAATATATGTTCTCCAAGAAAGATTTAATAAAAAGGACAGACAAAAAAGTTTGAGTCGATGTTTCCACAAGAACAGATCTACCCATGAGAATTTTTGGAAGCCACGCCTTCGATAAAGAGTGGTAACACAAGCATAAATGTTAATAATCCATAACAAGATTCTCCTGAAGAGTGTTGATATCGAGATGCATTAAAATATTTGTAAAACAGGCACAGAAATTAAATGTTGTAGCGATGGGACAGGGGTTGGAGCTTAGTTTACTAATTTGGAACTATTAGATTAAAATCTCTATTTTAGACTCTATTTATAAGGAAGAGGCTAGTCGTAGATGAACCAGCTAAGATGTGGAAACAATACTCTATGATAGGCGAAGAGTAGACTTGCAAAGGTACAGGATACTCTCACGCGTGAGTAGTCTTTTAGTTCGATAAAGGGGCCATCTTCTCTGCAACAGCTTTCGCAATGTCATATATATATATATATATATATATATATATATATATATATATATATATATATATATATATAAAGAGCAAATAGTTAATAAAAATTGGTTAAAAATCAGTTTGAAAAAGAATTAAAAGCATATTTAATCTGAAAAGGAAACACTTAATAAGTGGATAGTCCTAAATCCGCGGAGTTTCGAAGAAATATTTCCTTCTAATCAGAGGGTACGAATTAGCAAAATGCGGATCGTATTTTGCACACAAAAGTATTTCATGAAACTGCAAATAAGTCAAAGATCTTACTTGATGACAAAAAGTTAAGCAGAGGGAATATGGTGGAGAAAAAGGTGATTTCACGTGAATCGACAGATGGGTGAAAGGAAAAGCATCCAACGACGGTAAAATCAAAAAAATGTTAATTTAATTTTCCTTTCGCATAACTAAAATCCAAGGAAATCACGTAATTGGAAGATGGTCCAAAATAATCAAAGAGATCGAAATCCATAGAATAATTCACAAATATGTACAAGGAAAATGGGGAAAAATTCCAATAATATTAATAAAAGAAAAATAAGATATGCTTTCTACACGGCTGCCGAGAACAAAGTGTAATTAAAGAAAAACAGTAAAGAAGAAGAGAAGAAAGAGAGAGAGAGAGAGAGAAAGGTTAAATGGTGATAGAATTAAATAGAAAATAGAAAAGCAAATGTCAAAATGACCCAGACAAAAAGATGTTAAAGGCACGAAACATATACGGCAAAAAATAGGTCAACTGAAATGTACAGGTTATATATATATATATATATATATATATATATATATATATTGTGTAAATGACAACGAAGAAATAATTACACATATTTCATATTTTTATTTGCTTCTGTCCCAGAAGATCAAGTGCGGTTGTCATAGTTTTGTTTTGTGAAACGGACTGAGTGCAAACTTGCCACACTTCAGTTGCCAGTTTGTGACGTGAAACACTTCTATTTACATAATATATTCATTATCCATCAAAATCGAGATATATTCTCTTTGAGGCGTTCATCACACACACACACACACACACACACACACACAAACACAGACACACACACACACACATATATATATATATATTTATTTACACATATAATCCACAAACTGTTACTTCGTTGTGCCATGCTTGGTCATTTTAGCTATTTTTAACCAATCATTACGATATAATCTTCGCTTCGTATTAAAGGGAATAATTATATTTATGTTTTAATTTGTATTGTCCATTTTTTATTGGAAGATCTCTCTCTCTCTCTCTCTCTCTCTCTCTCTCTCTATATATATATATATATATATATATATATATATATATATATATATATATATATAGTCTCGGTGTCACTGATGAAGACTAAAGGATTACTCGAAAATCAAGTACTTGTAAAAAAAGTTTAATTTCTTTTCATTATATTATTTTTTTTTATTCCTGCACGTCACCAATAGAAAACGAATAAAGAAAAGTTATAAACTTTTATAATATATATATATATATATATATATATATATATATATATATATACATACATATATATATGTCTCTGTGTGTGCATATATATGTCTGTGTGTATGTGTGTGTGTATGTCTGTGTGATTGCGTGTGTATCGACATGTTAAATAGAATGTAAAAAGCGCAGTTTATTTTGGATAATTACTACTTCCACGCAGGCACTCTACCAATTCCATCCCATGCAAACATTACTATTGCTGTTGATTCTTGTCTGTAATCCCTTTTCGTTTATATTGAGAAAGTCATCGTCCAGTGATATCAACAAGGTCTTATGAGGTTTTCGGTTGGTAATGATACGAAGCCTTCGCTACTCTGGTTTAAACGGCGCACTCATTCATCTTTTCTGACATTATCCAGGTGTTGAGAGCATGCACATTTACTCTGCGCACCTGATAGATTATTTCCGTGTGACGAGGGTTATATATCCCTATATATAAAGTTAGTATATGTGTGTATATATTTGTTTATGGCTATATCTACGATTCACTCCTAAAATAATTAACCGAATATTATTAATTTTGGAACCAAGCTGTTTTGTGTAAAAGTATGTAATGTATGCTTTGTGTGCTTTTATGTTAATGATGCTAAAAGAGGGCAGAAGCCTTTCGGATCGATTTACATATGTTCGATTTGTTTGTGATATTTTAACGATGCTTAAAATATTTATAATGTTTAATAGTATTAGTAATATTCAATATTAATATCTTGAGGATTAAAAATCGAAATATTACAGATTAAAGCAAACGAAGAAAGATCACATGACTTTCGAATCACCAGTAAATTCCTGTAGGCTTACGTAATATATTTCAGTGATTCTTTTAGACACCAAACCCTTTAATCTATTTCAATAAAGGATTTTGTATGTAACGTGTTGACTTTCAAGGCGACTTCGAAGATATGAGGTCGTATGATGTGGCCGTTGCCTGAAACTACGCCATAACCGGAGATTTTGTGCTCATCGCTCTGGGAACATCCCTGTTATTCGTGGCAATACATCGATGCATTTTGAGGGTGCTGGCTATGGTTCTGCTGTCATAACTTTGATCGGTAGAGAACATGAGTTATAAAGCAGCGCATCTCGCTACATAAACATTGTGTCAATATTTTATCGCTCCTGAGATTTGTGCAAAACTAGACCATTAGTAGATGATCTGCAACAGCTTTTTGTTTTACTGAATGTCAGCATCTTTCTAATGTTATCTGATGAGTACGGCCATTTGGCATGCAAGAAGATAAACAAGCAAGCAATGTTCGTAGTTTTAGATACAGAGCTAACCTCAAGGAAGTAGATCTAGAAAGCGACAATTTACAATTTAGAGAAAATGCGAGTTTAAATATAATAAAATAGCTTTTCCAATTTTCCTAATTTGCCTGGCGTGTAAAATCCAGGTGGGTTCTTTTATTAGTCAAAGGCGCGTACGAAATAGATCGTTCCTGCTTAACGTAAGATTGAACCAAAATAATTAACTTTTGCATCTTTATTTTAAATTCAGTTCATTATATAAAGAAATATTTAAAAATCAACAGAAGTACATATAATGTGCAATGTAAACTACAATATATTGTAGAGTAGCAGGAGGGGCGGCTTTGCCTGGTCGTGAATACGCTTGTATCTCATATGTTAAATCGTCCAGATTTCCTATATATTATTATAGAATCGTGATTTCAAAATTTGAAAAAAAAACAAACGTATTTGGGTGCTATCAGCTAGAATCGAAACCGAAACGGTAACATTCTCGTTATGTTCCAACTGCACTAACGTGACACGCATATAAACTGATTAAAAATTAAAAATAAACTAAGATGAATGTATAAAATATACAACGATTGCTTCAATTTTGACCCCTTTTTGACCACTTAAAAAACAATTTAAAGACCCATAAAATAACGGTCTATAAAAAAAAAAAATCTAATCATTTGAGGCTCCGAGGGCCACTCTGCGACTTTTAGTTTTGACAGAGATAGAGTTTGAAAATAAAGAAACAGACAGACATATAACCCTTTATATATTAAATTAATCTATGTAAGTAGGAATGTGAAGGTTTCACTCAGTGCACTGCAATGGGTCATCGACCAGAGCAGACAATCAATCGATTTTATTAAATAATGGCCGATATTATCGATTCCGATAATTATATAAATATTGGAAATGTAGAACATTGAGTGATCTTTATTTAATCCCGGGCAATATCGACTCTTTCTTCTAACACACACACACACACCTATATATATATATATATATTTGTCTTTCTGGTACCTAAGTTACATAAGCTTTTATGTATTTTTATTCTCATAGCATTTATATACTACTTAACATGTCGCAGAATTAATCCTACAATCTGAAACTTACTTATTAATAGTTTATCTTTTTATTTTTTTATTTTTTTATTTTATTTTTTTTTTTATTTTTATCATATATTAGTAAAAATAGTAACCGTATTATTTTACATTTATTTTTATTGGGGAAGTGGTACTATCCACTGGAGAGCCATGTATTTAACTGTTGCCCTGTTTTTTTAAATCCCCGAAACAGCTACATGGTAAGCAGCTGATGATTCCCGTTTTCTATTTACAACATTTTAGTTAAGGGTTTCTCTTTTAATCCTTACGTGGTTAAATTCTATTTTAAAATTGAATACTTTTGCGAAATCGGCTTATGCAAGTGCTAAGTCTATTTCTATTTAGCAACTTTAGTTAATGTCTTTTTTTTTCATCCTTATATAAATAAATTCTTTTTTGTCATTATAAACATTTTAGAGGTCGGATTATGTAGGTGCTAAGTCTGCGATAGGTTAAAGTTAATATTTTTTCCTTCCGGGAATTTAAACTGCATTCTTTATTTTTATTTTTGCATTTTTTAAATTTATTATATATATATATATATATATATATATATATATATATATATATATATATATATATATATATATATATATATATATAAAGAGAGAGATACATACATAGACAGATAAAGCGAAACAGAAAGAGGAAAAGATAAAGGGAGTGAGACGGTGATAGAATTAAACAATTTATCTTCCGTCCACCTGTTTACGCATGTGTTATTCTGCCTTTATATTGTTGTACTTCGCAAGTACCTTGTTTACATCCGATGTAATTTTGCAATTTTCGATGTTTACCCGCAAGGAGCAGCCAAAAAATATACAATCAACTGAATATTTCAAAATAGTTTTCCGCACTTAAGATTTCTAAGCAGCGCTCGCTTTTCCGAGTTTTAGACAAACAATTGAATTAGCAGACAAACAAGTGCCCACATAGTCGATGAATTCCGAATGTCATTATAAAGTTTTAATAATTATATATATATATATATATATATATATATATATATATATATATATATATATATATAGGTGGCAGCCAAACGTTACCCGGTTATATAGAAAACTTAAACAATATATTTATTCATGCAGATTGCGTATTTATTTTTAAAGAATCAATCCATTAATGATTATTATGTATTACAAGGTGTAATTTTACCGGTTGACAAATTCGCAAAAACAGAAACAAAATAAAAAATAATAATGATAATGTCGTTCATCAAATCCGATTTGTGCTAGTTTACAATATCACGTCAGTTGATATTTGAGCTTGACGATAAATGCCCTGAGAAAAGTCATTTCCTATTACTATATATCTTAAAAATATGGAAACGAAGAAATGAATTGCGGCGATTTTAAATAGTACCTCTTCTTTATCATAAATTAAACTAATTAAAAAGAAACACTTAAAATAAATACACCACGGGCTTGAGCAAGGAACATTTAATCTGCAGTCGATTGCTCAACCACTGTTTAGTATCTCCCGATTATGATAAATCTTTTTTTTTCAGAAGAAATGATTTGCTAAAATTTTATTATCTCCCTTGCCGGTGTAACGTAAAATATTTCCTTATAAAAATATTATTTTTATTTATAAGAAAACAAAAACTATTTTAAGATCTGATTTTTTTGATTTTCGACACTTATCAGATTAATTTCTGCAAACAACATATCTAACAACACTGCCGAACATAAATTAGCTTTGTATGAAATTTGAAAAAGTTAGGAAGTTAGGTTGATCCGATTGGGACGTATGAGGAAAGAACTCTCCCTCACACACAAAGGGACTTTATATATATATATATATATATATATATATATATATATATATATATAACAGCCACTATGTGTGTGCAGATCCTTCCTTATAGTTTCCGAAACGACTGAGACTACCTTTTGCAAATTCCGAAAATAAGCTGATCCTAAATGTAGCCGTTCTCTCTTATAGATAAAAAAAAGAATTCACTAAAGGGGAATATTTTGGTTGCATCGGCAAGGGAGATAATAAAATTTCAACAATTTTTTTTCTTAGAGAAAAAACACACACACAATTATTGACATCTAGAAATATAGCTAAGTGGTAGCGCATTAGACTACTGTCTGTTGTTCACTGTCGAGTTGCCTGTGCATCAACATTTTTGTATTTTTTCCCTTTTGCATGCGGAACACATAGCCAGTCCAGCGCAGCTGTGATTTCACGAGAAAGGACTCAATATCATTAATGTCGCACATGGTGAAAATTTGGCATTTATATTATTGTCGTTTAAACTGACTCCACAAATTTCTCGAAGATACTCTTTGTGAAAAGCACCCAACTGTTTCATTTTTCTGCCGTACATCGCCACAGAATCTGAACCGTGCAAGAATGTTGTGAGAATACAGTCTTGTCGACCTGTATTTTTGTTTGAAGTCTAATATACTGAACTTTTCAAATCGGAGGCAAAATTTCTCAAAGGCTCTGGAGGCTTTTGTAATTCTATTCACTATATTATCATCAAGCGTTAAACTAGCGTTTACTTTCTTTCGAGGAAGTTGAAGATCTTTACATTTGAAAGTATGACCGTTAGCTTGAATTCGTGCTCCGGGGAACGCATGCACAGAAGTATTTTGCTTGATACTCCTTATTTGTTTCATTGTTGGGGCTGACTGATGAACTTCATTTTGTTATACATATAGTTAATTCAAATGTCTTGTAAGCAGTAGATAATTTATTCATAAGACTCATAGCTTCCTCAAACGATGTAGCCACAAATGCAACAGCATCTGGAAACAGTAAGTCGCGAATTATACTGATTTGAGTAGGAGTTTTCCTTTAAACTTCTTCTGATTAAAAAGGCTACAAGTTGTCTTATATCGCATTTTGATGCCATCTTCAATTCCAGGAAATGCATACTTCTGCATTACCGAAAAGTAGATGGCAAACAGTACAGGGGCTATGCCACATCTCTCTATTGACGTTAGTGGCACCAAATGAATCAGATATCTCACTATTTGAAACAACTCTTACCTTCATGTCCATGTGGAATAACACTATAACTTGCAACATATTTTCGATTATTTTTAACAAACTTTTCTGCAACATGTCTCAAGGAGAGAATCATGCCGATGGAACCGCGAACTGCACGAAAGCCACATTATGACTTGTCAATTATATTCATTATACTAAGGCTCAATTTACCCGCTATGGAAAGAAGTAAAGCGGTGCGGTAGTTATTAAATAATTTTAAATTCCTTTATATATATATATATATATATATATATATATATATATATATATATATATATATATATATATATATATTTAAATAAGGGGGTAGTCACCAACAATGTGTATTTTTTAACATTATTTTATTATTCCGTGTCTTGGTTTTTCATTGAGAATGTTGTTTGGATCATTGTAATAATGTTTTTAAATCATTGAAATCGTTTTTACGCGTTTCAGACGTTCTGTGAAGCGCCATTGTCAGAAATTATTTTCACATGTGTTGGAGATGTGAAAATTGCATTTTTGTAGTTCATTTGAAGTGATTCCAAGGGGTTGAGGCGTGTAAGTGTCTATTATTTATTGGCATGTTCAATTTTTATTACTCTTTTATTGGGCTTGTCGAGGCCACTAACCTCGGCTGTAGTCACTCTCTCTTTCTGCTTGTGTTTTTTTCCCTTTTTCCTTTAGGGTAGGTTAGGGTGTGTATGTGTGTGTGCGTGTGTGCGTGTGTATGTGTTTTCTTTTATTGGTTTGAGAATGTGTGTAATCTTTTATAGTATTATGAGGTTATTTGCTTCCCTAGGAAGGTGACTGTGATCCAAGGTCGTTACTAATTGTAGGTGTGAGGAGGGGGGCAGCTCTTCTGAAAAAAGGGTAGGGGTGCTTTCATTCTATTTTGATATTCATTTTTTGGATTCTTGGATTTTAGTATTGTGATTTTTCGTTTCAGACTTTTCACGTATTCCTTATATTATGTTTGTTTAGATCGAGGGGTGTATTTAAAAATATGTATAGGGGATTTTTTAATGTTTCTATTTATTTGTCTCCCCATGTGGGTATATACATGGTTTTTATTATGTAATGTAAATACAGTCATATATTGTTACAATGTGCAGACCGTTTCGATCATAATAGATCTCATCAGGCAAGAAACTTAAACTTAAAAAGGATTCAATACCATTTTATCTTTTTGGAGGTAAAAAAAAACTATGATATACGTAGTATATTTTCTCTCCTCTAAAATTAAAAATTATATTTAACCCTTTTTAATTTTAAATTTTCTTGCCTGATGAGATCTATAATGATCAAAACGGTCTGCACATCGTATCAAGATATGACGGTATTTACATAAAGAGTAAAAACTATAATTTGTTATCTTTGCTTGAGCACTATCAACGACCCTTTTCGGAATTCAATTATATATATAATCTTTGAAACTTTTTAATATATATTTTTGTATATTTTAGATTTTAATATATGTTTTATTAAGGTCAAATTGTTACTATGTACACACACATATCATATCTTTTACTTAAAATTTGATATACATGAAAATTTGGTAATATCCATATACCAATAAAGTATAAGTCAATATCAATTCATTTTCACGTTTATCGGTTGTCATAATCGAACATGCTTAAGAATAAAATAGAACTGGAATTAAAATGGTCAATAGTAGATACATCTAGAAAATATAAACCTAGTACGTCAAAAAGATGTAATCTATGCTTACTTGAGTCATACCACATAGTGAATTTTAAAGAAGATATGTTAAAGAAAAAGTGTGATGTTATACAAAGCTGTTTACATAGAAATACATTCCTATTATCACGCCCGAGGCGTGATTAAAATAACATGTATATAAAAAATAATAAAGGAGTGAAATATAAGTGTTGTAAGAGAATGTATAATTTTATGCGAAGAATTAAGGATGGAACAATGAATAAAGTAGAAGGGCGTTAACTTATCATATAGAAACTAAACTAAATCTAACCTAAATAAGAGAAAACAATTGTTACTGGTAAGAAACTAACACCTGAGACATTTAAATAGCACGACCAATAAATAAAAAAAATATTAAGTAATTGGAAAAATTTTGAGATGAACAGTTTGATGGATAAAAATAGACTAGATCAGAATATAAAATAAAACAGGATAAGTGGGTCGGTTGGTTGTTTTTGTTTTACGGCATATCAACCCTTCTCGGGTTATTTAATGCCGAAAGATCAGTGGGAAATTTAACATTAATCAAGATATAGAAAGTAATGTGAGAACTACAAGTTTAAACATAAAGACAAAAAAGAATAGTGGAAGTACTCAGGCAGACTTGAACCCGTACCACGAAGGAGAAAAAACACATGAAAAAAAAAGCCTGACCTATTTTCTGTTGCGTCCATCGCCAAACCGGAAGGGAGGTAGGTTTAAATTAAGGCTCGGCACTCGAAAAGGGGGGATTCCATTAGAAAATACGGTGAAGACAGCAATAGCGTCCTATAAAAAAGTGTCCAGTTGATGGTGTAGGAATTAATGTTTTTGGCCAATTTTTCGATATTTGTTATCCGAAGGGTCGAGCCCCTATGCGATACCTATCTCGTGAAAATCCGTTGCCTCTGTGAAAAGTTTTAGGCATGCATACATACATACATACACACATAAAAACGAACAGGGGAGATTTATATTACAGACAAGATTGGATGTCCGGCGTTGCCCGGGTGTTTGGATGCGTGTGTGTTGAGAAAAAAAAGAAAAGGTAAAAGCGCTAGTAGGCAAGCAGGCTCAAACCAATACCATGAAAGAGGAAAAGAACGTGAAAAAACGTGACGTCTTTGCTGTTGCGTCCATCGCCCAACCAGAAGTGATGAAGAAAAATAATTTAATAATTGAGAAAATATTTCCCGCTATACCATAGCTGGAGATATTGTGAAACCTTTATGCCATACCTTATCAAAGGCCTTTGATATATCAAGAATAATTGCCCTAGAGAGGAAGCCTCCGTCGAGAGGTTCATTAATCCTATGAAATAAAACTGTAAGCACGTCTGATGTAGATCTAGCAGAACGGAAACAATATGGTATGTCATTAAGAAGGTTATTTTTGCTGAGATGGTTGATTATTTCTCTATTTAACACAGCTTCCAGCGACTTACTCATGGCGTACGGGAAACTTATTGGCATGTACTAAGAGGAAGATGAATCATCACCTGAATTTTTATATACAGGGCAGACTGATGAAATTTTCCATGGTATTAGGAGCATTTCTCCTTAAGACAACGCTTAAATAGCTATGTAAGTATGGCCGCTAGTTCTGGTTGAAGCTTTTTGAACATTGTAACTGGAATGCCGTCGGGCCAGTTGATTAAGGCTAAATAATTGAAAAGAGGGGATTACTTTTTAAAATATCGTCGGGAAAAGCGCCCACTCCCAGTAGAATTGGCCCAGTTGAGGGTGAAGGAATTAATGGTTTTAGTTAGTTTTTTATATTTGTCGTCCGAAGGGTCGATCTTCAGAACAATACCGATCAAGTGAACATTTGTCGCCTATGTCGAAATATTTAGGTAGACATACATACATACATACATACATACATACATACATACATACATGCATACATACATACATACATACATATATTTAAACAGAGTTGAGATTTATATTATAGACAAACCTGGATTCCTGGCGTTGCCCGGATGTTTGGAAGTGTGTTTTGAGCAAAAGAAAAAAGTTGTAGTAGGCAGGCTCGACTCCGTGACGCGAAGGCGTAAAAGAAAAGTGGAGGTGTGCGTAAGAGTGTTTGTTGATAAAAAAAAAAAAAAAATAATAATGAAAATGTCGAGGGCAAAAAAAAGACGTAGTAAGCAGGCTTGCGCTCATCGTCGAACCGGAAGTGACGAATGTTTAAATTAAGGCTAATCAATCGAAAAGAAGGGATGCATTTCGAAAATATCGGCGAAAAAAGCAATCTTTCCTGTAGAAAAGTGCTTAGTTAAGGGTTAAGTAATTCATATTTTAAGACAATTTTTCAATATTTGTCGTCTGAAGATTCGAGCTTCAAAATGATACCGATCCTGTGTAAATCCGTCGCCTCTGTCGAAAGTTTTAGACATACATACATACATACATACATACATACATACATACATACATACATACATACATTTAAACAGACGGGATAGATTTATATTATAGATTACGCTATACTTCGTCATAATTATTTTTGTCCAAATCTTGTATGGACTTTCATTTCTATTATATGCATAACTGTTCTCGAAATGCATTGTAAACTGCTTTTAACTCGAACTGCGTGAATTTATCTTAATTTCATTAAGCAATTCAATTATCCGAGAATTTAACACTTTCAGCTTCTTAACTTTAAAGTTCGACTTTTCCTCGCGCGTAAAATACCCTGACTTAAAATACTTATTAAATTAACTAAGCTTTGCACGTTTTCTGATGTTTAATCTCCCTGCTTCTCTACTCAGTCTAAGTTCTTACCTTCAAGAGAGTACAGGGGGGGGGTTAAGATTTATCTAGAAGTAAGGGACTAACCTGTTTTTACAGATATCTCTTCTATTATATAAAAGGAAATTTGTCTGTGTGTATTCGTTCTCCATCGACTCGATAACGGCCTGGCAGATTAAAAAAAATTACACGAGAGCACTTGATGTGTCTGGGAGTGTTCTCACGTAGGTTTCTTTTCGGGGTGAATTCGGTAAGTATCGAAAATCAATAAGCGAAAAAACGATTAAATAAAGGAAGTCTGATTTTGGACCACTTTTTATATTTTTATGCAACTTAACACCGCACATACAAAAAGGTTCAGCCTATAAAATAAATTGTAGATTCTGTTATAAGACAAGGCGCATTCGAACCCGCCTTATCTCATCTAAGAATCTATTGTTCAATTTATATGCCGGGTCTTTCTGCTTGTGTTTTAATAACACTTCTCAAATGCACTTGTGGTGTTAGGTTGTATAATGCGTGAACTTTAGTCAAAATTACCTGTTCCTTCTTAGATAAAATTTTTCGATGCTTATCGAAGACATTCCGATACAAAATCTTTCTAAAAACACTGCCAGGCACATAAATTACATTTCTGTTATTTTTTTTTTAAATCCGGTCAGCCGTTTAATAGTCCATAGAGAACGAACTGCGTCTCTATCTCTCACACACATAATTCGTGTTATACAATCATTTATACATAGATAGATAGACAGATAGATGGCTGACGTTCCTGGCTAAATTCAATAACTTTTATAGGTTAACTTTAGTGTATATTCACTAAATCTCACCGAGTTGTTGCAATGCGCATTATAAATATTGAAAGTAAATTACCGACTAATTATCACAAATAATCCAGTAAGATCAAGATCGTCTGTTTATTTCTGTAAGGTGAAGAAATATCTTCCGAATAAATGAGTACCAATATTTAGTACAGTTGAATATACATATAATATATTCTACGTTAAAATATTTCTTCTAAGAGTTTATCTTAAGTGTTATCTTAACACATTGCAACGACTCGGCGAGATTTAGTGAATATACACTAAAGTTCAACTATAAAGGTTATTGCAATTCCAGTTGACAGATAAACTGAGAAAATATTTGGCACAACTTCGGTTACTAATGGACAATCTATAATATAAAGCTCATCTGTCTGTTTAAATGCATGTATATATATTTTTAGGCTTGCCTAAAACTTTCGACAGAGGAAAAGGATTTTCACGAGATAGGTATCTTTTTAAAGCGCGATCCTTCGGACGACAAATATAAAAAAAATGGCCAGAAACCATGATTCGTTCACCCACAATTGGGCACTTTTATACGGGGAGGGGTCGCCTTTTTCGCCGATATTATCGAAAGTCATCGCCTCTTTTTGATTGTTTAGCCCTAATTAAAACCTACGTCACTTCCGGTTTGCGATAAGCGCAACAGCTGAGGCGTACTACAATTTTTTTTTTGTTTTTCTGCTCAAAAACGCCGGGGACCCAAAGTAGTAAATAATAAGTGTTGGAGCCCACCTCGTCTATATATTCGACTTTTATAATTTAGCCGCGCACAAATGTGGAAAGACACAAAAATTCCATTTAAAATTATATATGATTTAACAGAGAAATTACGTGTTTCTAATCTTCCTGATTCATCCAGGAAAATGTTAGTTGAAATTGATGTAATCGATATTTCTCTCGTATTTACAAGTTGAAATTTACCATTAGCCTTGGGCGATATTGCTGGCCAATAGTTTAAGTAGTTCATAACGCTAAGAACGAGGCACTTCAGTATGAAATGTTATCAGATGTTAGCCACATGAAGCAGGTATAGTTCGACAGCTGGATGCGGTAAAGTGGATACTGAACTTGATTAAGAACCTGCAGAGCTACGTTCAAACTCTGTCGGTTCATTATAATCACTATGTATGTTTGCGAATTTGTGAACACCTGCTTTTATGTTGAACTAGCATTTCAGCCCGGCGTTGCCCGTGTGTTTGGAGGTGTATAATGAGCCAAACAAAAGCTGTCATTTTTTTTAAATGTGACCCCTATTATGACCACTTAACATTGATTGTTTAGGGGTCAAATCAAGTTATTAAGTCTGATCCATGTCCAAGTAACCTATATCTAAAATTTCAAGTGTTTAGACCCAAGATTGGCGGAGGAGTTTAGTAGACTTCTCAAGGATCAACTCGTTAAACTTTGACTCCTTAACAGCCAAATTTCTGGGTGAAAACCGATCACAAAGATTATCTCAAATCTCAGTAACCTGTATATAAAATTTCGAGTCTGTAGACTGAAAATTGACAGAGTTATTGCGTAGGGAAATGTACACAGACACAGAGACACACACAGACAGACACGTTCACTTTTATAGACATACTAGCATAGGTGTCCGGCGTTGCTCGGGTGTTTGGAGGTGTATGTTGAGAAAAAAAAACAAAAAAAAACGGTCAATTTTTTAACTTTGACCCCTTAACATTTATTGTTTGGGGTTCAAATCACGTTATTTAGTCAGATCCATATCCAAAAGACCTCTATCTAAAATTTCAAGTGTTTATTTCCAAAATTGCCGGAGGAGTTTTGTAGAGTTCTTAAAGGTCAAATCGTTGAACTTTGATAGCCAAATTTCTGGCCGAAAACCGATCACAAAGATTTTCGAAATCTCAGTACGCTGTATATCAAATTTCGAGTCTGTAGACTTAACATTGACACAGTTATTGCGTAGGGAAATGTACACACAGAGACACACACGCAGACATGTTCACTTTTATAGATATATTGATAGATTAAGGAAAACGATGCCAACAATAGAATGGTTACTGTTTAAAAATGGTGTAGTTGAGGCATACTATTTATAGGTCTTGGTTTAGATTTATTAGTAAAAATATTAGTTATATTTTAGTAACATTAATAGAATAATTTTAAAATTGCAACTTTCTTCAATCGCGCCTGGTTTAACTCGGCAATGTTTTTCAATAATTGCGGTGAGGATTGATAATCTATATATTAATACGATAGCGTGTGTGTTATTTCATGTGTCACGCTTACCTCTTTTTTTCTTTCGAGTGACTTCCATTTCTTTACCAAGCATTCTTCATATGCTACTTAGAGCTTCTATTTTTTTTAATAAATAATTTTACCAATAATTTTTCATGAATTTTGGTTTCGGTTTCAATTCAAGCTGATGCGCCCAAGTCATATGGATACGTATTTTTATTTTTGAAATCACAAGTTTATAATATATTAACATCGATAGAAAATTAACTCTATAATAATATATACGAAATCAGTAGGAATTAAAATATCATATTTAAGCGTATTTTACGACCGAACTACACCGGGCGTCTCGGCTAGATTAGGTAAATACTTTTGGAGTTTTAACAAAAAAGCTACAATAATATCAGGGCGGTTACATTCACGGTGAACATCCCACAGAATGCCGATATCATATTAAAGAGTCCACTGTGGAATTTGGATAATTCGGACTACTGTTCTCATTTTGAAGGTTATTCACACAACGTTGCGACCGATTTAACCTTCGACCTTCTTAAAGTGAACTTTGTCGAACGCAGGAGTTTACACAGCACGGAACTTTTATCTGATTCACTAAGGTAGCATGCACTCATTCCATCAAGTATAACCAGGTCTTAAATAGTTTGCAATTGTAATCTTCCTATCGCCCGCATTGAAAAGGTGCAAATTAGAACTGAATTTCCTTTAGTACATTATCCGTTATGCCACTGATCTTTTGAGACAACTTTTATGTCAAACTCTGAAATCTGTAATGTATTTCGAATGGAAGACGTTATTCAACCATAGAAGTCTTAATTAATTCGAAACTGTAGTATTAGTATCGCTCGCACCAACGAGAAGGTGGGAAAGCAGTACAGTATAAACTTTGCAAATGATTGCACTTCGAACATGCACGAAAGTGGTATAGGCACAAACAGGAATACTGAAACGTGAAAACCACAAAATCATTTAGGAATTGGAGGAGCAAACTGATAAATTCATCCAAGCTAAAAGGATGGACATGATAATAATATACAAGAAAAAAAAAACTGCCAAATTGTAAATATTGTCGTTCTAGCAGCTCACACAATATTGCAAACACCGTGGTTCAACGGATAAATATCCTCAGCAATTTTAAGCCTCATCATCTCAATGCAATAAGTTTCATGCTCAGTACGCGTGAAAATAAGAAGACAGTGATAAATTACTCCTATTATTGCTAAAGGAACAACTGCAAAGGTTTCTATTTAAATTCTATACAAACTCCCGAGTAAAACAGAAAGATTACCGAGTTTGTCAAGGTGTCCTGAAAACCGTCAGAGTTTACATCGGCAGAAACGTTAAAAAACTAGCAATCAAAAAGGGAACAGTTGTCCGAATAGCATAAATAATATAAATTACAAATCAACATCTAACAATTCGTAAACGTAATTTTTTAAATATTAATCTTTTATACAAGTGGACAGCATCTTCCACGATCATATCGTTCACAAAATAAGTATTTTGATCATTGATCGTTCTTAAAATTAAATTCGAGCTTTAGAAAAAAAATCTTATTCAGTTTCATGTGTATCTGTTATACCGCTCGTTTTCGCTAATGTGTAAAGATGGCCGTCTATCTCACTGCGGAGACTAAAGAAATAGATGGCATTTTCAAAACTTACCAAAGAATCTAGCCCAAGTATTATAAAATGAAAAATCCGAGCAACTCGACACTGAAATGTTGGGCTTTCAGTTTCCGGGCCGACTTCCCCGTGTAAAGAAGTGTTTTAGTCGTCCCCAATTTAACGGATATATTCTCGCCTTATTCCCACCGAACGCATTATAAAACTCATGAATTTATTGTCAGTTGGAAACTTGTAAAAGAAATTACTGATTCGGCTCAATTTCTGTCACGGACTTCATAAGAAGCTTAAAATATACGGCGATAGGAACATTACGTTGCTTTAGTAAAAAAACAAAACGGGCTACTTAGCTAGTTGGCGAGGCAGTAGCAGCCATGCACACCGCTTCAGAAAGCACTGAGTAAATCGAGAAATAGATTTAAAGTTGATGGTCTAGATTTTCGAATGTCGTTTTTACACGGCATTTCCTCTTTGCGAATTTTATTCAAAAAATGCACAGAGATTTTCGCAGTAATATATATATATATATATATATATATATATATATATATATATATATATATATATATATATATATATATATAACTATTTCATTTATTCACATAAATTTACTATACGAAAGTATAGATTTATGCGTAAACTTTAAGTATTTACTTAAAAAGTGCTCAATACGTAGTAATTTGGTATACGGCCCCATACAATCAAATGTTAAAAACAAAACTTGGCAAGAAATTTCTAGATCTTATTGAAAACCACTTTCCCGCAACCAACCCCTTGCACAAAATCTTCAATAAAAATACCTTGAATTATCTTACAGTTGTTGCGAAAATTTAGAGATGATAATTAAGGCACATAATAACAAAATACTAAATGAAAACAATGTAAACAACAACAAAATAAACAATAAAAAAGTAGACACCAGGACAGAAATAAAAACAACACTAGCAGAAATAATAATAATATTAATAATAATAATAATAATAATAATAATAATAATAATAATAATAATAATAACAAACCAACCCCGGACAAGTACAACCATACCATAAATAAAAATACTAATAACGAACAAGATAAATGCAATTGTAGACACCGCACACTTTGCCCAGTCCAAAACAAATGTCTAACAAATAGCGTAGTCTATCAAGCTACAATATTTGCAAAAGAAAACCCGAATAACAAAAAATATTACATAGGCATGACTTCCTTAGATTTCAAAACCCGATACTATGACCACAAAAGCACATTCAAAAATAAAAAAACACCGTATAAAAACAACACTAGCGAATAAATACTGGGAACTCAAAGAAAGCGGACATTCGCCGGTAGTCGAATGGAAAATAATAAGACAAGCTACCACATGCAGACATTTAGACGACCCATGTAAATTATGCCTCCATGAAAAATTTTCTATCCTGTACTTTAAAGAACCTCAAAATCTATTTAACTGTAGGCGGGAAATAGCAAACAACTGTGTTCACAAAATAAAACTTACTCTAGGATAGCGATACAAAATAGCTTTAAAACTAACAATAACAATAGAAAACAAACAAATAAATAAATTAAATAAACATGAATATACATAAACGAACACACGCATATATGTATATATATATATATATATATATATGTGTGTGTGTGTGTGTGTGTGTGTGTGTGTGTGTGTGTGTATATGTGCATTATTGTGTACACATAGGTATATTTATATGTATATAAAAAAAGAAGTAGAACGGCCACCTAAAGCCACTAACCTAGCTATAAAACAGATCCTTTGTTTGATAAAATGCATGCCCATTGGCTGGTAGGAAGGGGCGCGGTGGATACTAGAAAGCTGATTGGCCAACTAGTAATCCTCAACATGTATAAAAACAAGAAGCAACGACAGAATTCGCGCATAAGTCTGACGAATCCTATAGTTGGATGAAACGCAGAATATTCAGTGTAGCTTAATCGCCATATATATTTTATAAATTACTATATATATATATATATATATATAAATTATTATTATTATTATTATTAATATTTTATTATTATTATTATTATTATTATTATTATTGCTAATAATATATATTATTATTTTCATGATAATGTACAACAAATTTAATATACAAATAACAATATTCTTAATAATAATAATAATAATAATAATAATAATAATAATAATAATAATAGTCTGCGGTGGAAACGAAGTACAGTGTAAACGTTGCAAATGATTGCACTTCAAACATACATAATAAAGGCATAAACTGGAATACTGCAAAGTGAAAACCACAAAATCATTTGGGGCATGGAAGAACAAACAGATAAACTCACCCAAGCAAGAAGGGCGGATATGATGAATTTAAACAAGTACGAAAACAACCAAATTGTAAATAGTGTCGACCCAGCAGCTCGCATATAAAAAACATCGGCAAGTTTTGCGTTTTCTTTTTTCTAAGAACTGAAAGGTATATGTAACATGTTGCAAATAAATATGATAGCTGAAATTGCAGGAGCACCAGAAACAGTTTCAAAGATAAAAGACAAGGAAACCTCGGCAGGAATGCGAAGATTGAGACTATAAAATAGACGGTAATGCTGATAAAAGTTTTTAAAAAAAACATTAGGAACAACCTCAAATGTGGAAAAATACCTTACATGAGCTAACAACGCTTATCGCTCATATGCAAAACGCAGGAAAAGCACCGGAAAAAAAAACATTGAGCGAAGCAGTATATGAAACCAAGAAAATAAAATCGGTAAATTGTAATTTAACTACGTCTACACACCCCAAAATGGTTGTGCCAGCATCGACCTACGATGCACCAAACAGTCGTGAAAGCTCAAGGAGGATGGAAAGATTGTGGAGAGACAGCACTAACCAGATTATTGTACAGTTGAATGCTAAATGGTCTGTGACCTTGGAGTGGCTTGTTGCAACCAAAATTCCAATGAAAACTAATGAAGACTGCCAGCGAGAAATCAATTGCAAACGGGCGTTTCCAATGAAGACCCTTTATAACCCGATATGTGCTTCCGAGGCACTTGCTTACACCACTGCGTTTATATTTGCCATATATCGCCCCCATAATAGCTGAGTTACTATATTTAAGAGAAAATTGACCACATTCCGTCCGCCCATACTTCGGATAAAAATCTACGTCTGTGCAGACTACAATGTTCGCAATGTGAAATGGTTAGCCACTCAAGCAAGACAGATGATGAGGGAAAGTTCTGTTATGATTTCTCAGTTGCTTCACAATGCAACCCGTTTTCTGACACTGTCGGGTATTATGCGAGTCTCCTGGACCTATTTTTTCTCAACTTACCCTGAGCTATGTTCATTCTCCGTTTTATTTCCATTGAGATCTTCAGAAGATCCCAGATGAAAACAAAATTTTATAAGTCCTCAGACGTACCTCTCCATCGTGCAATATATATATATATATATATATATATATATATATATATATATATATATATATATATATATATATATATAATCTATGGTTGATTGGGATGGCATCTGTACATTTACATTAAATCTACCACTGCCTTCCATTTTAAAATCGTGTCCTCTATAGTATCACACCAGACAAAATAGCTAATTGTACGTCTAGACTGCTTTATAATCTCAAAAATTCCAAGCGAAAATCCAACAGCAAGCTGTGCTCCTCTACAGAAAGATTTGCTGCCATTGCACATAGACATAAGTTTTTTTTTTTCCATTGATTCCAACGTAATATATGTACTGAGACTAAAGCCGCTTTCAGGACTGCCAGCAACCTCTGTAAAATAGTAATAAAAACGAGAGAAAATATGCATAGTCCGTCAAGTCCAAAGTAGCTGAGCAGTGGCTTGATACACACCCCAGTTTTGATTAATAAAAAACAGAACCCTGAACAGAATCGTGTGCTCTATTTAAACAATCATCAGTGGGCCTGAGGTAATCTCTTTAGCATCGAATAAAGCCAAACTTTTTGCCAAAAGCTTTGCAGCTATTTATACCCTATGCGACCAAGGCCGCCAAACTTCCCGTATTTCCTCCTGTATCCTAAAACACGCTTCGCGAAATACACATGTCTCTGCGTGATGTTGCCAAGCTAATCAAAAACCTTGAGTTCAGTAAAGCAACTGGCCCTTGCGGTATTCCAATTATAGTCCTGAAAAACCTTCAACCGGAACAAGTTTCTATACTTACAAAGCTGTTTAAGCGTTGTCGTAGGGAGAATTGATTCCAAACACCCTGAAAAACCTCATCAGAATGTCCCGTATTAAAAATTCAGGTGATCGGTCATCTCCCTTTCAGTACAGATCAATCAGTCTCCTGTGCGTTATGGGTAAGTTACTGAAATATGTGTTATATAGAGAAGTAGTCAACCACCTTAGCAAAAAATAAGCTCCTCAGTGACATGCAATGTGGTTTCCGATCTGCTGGATTTACAACAGACGTGCTAACAGTTATGTCTCATAGGACTAGTTTAATCTCTTTTAGAGCAATTACTTTTGATATATAAGAAGTGTTGTAATAGCGTATGGTATAAAGGTCTACTTCACAAGATATTCAGCAACGGTATAACTGGAAATGTCTTCTCAATTATTAAATCATTTCGCTCTGATAGGTTTATGAGTATTAACTGAGGGGAAGAAATTAGAAGTTCACAGTATTAATGCCGGAGTCCCTCAAAGATCTATCCTAGACACAACTCTCTTCCTGATCTACAAATCACGTCCTGAGATCATTTGTAGATATTTACGCTGATAGCACTATCATCCATGCCAACACTTCAAAGGACGTAAATGACCACGTTATCTCTGGGTATCTCTATTCTTATCTTGAGCACGTGGTGCAATGGGTAAAGAGCAGCTGGTTAATTTTAATGCATCTAAACCAAGCTTCTATCTTTACATCATCGACACTGATTTCCGTCTGGCATCAATGAGAATGAATGGCTCTCGGCTCGAGAAGGCTCAATGTTTTGACAGGCGTCTGAGTCTGACCTTTACTCCTGATCTAAAATTGAACACGTACATCAAATCCGTTGCCAAGTTCGCTAGAAAATGGTGGGAAAAACTTATCGCTCAAGTAGATCATACTGCTGATGCAATTCTCTACTTGTATGTAAAGTGCGTCCAAGGATGGAGTACTGTTGCCAGATCTAAGGAAGAGATAGGAGACGCACCTCATCTCGTTTTGTGAGTTCAAAATAGAATTCGTAGCCTAGTGAGAGGATGCCCTTTTATTTTCTCTGCAATCGTTATTTTTGTACACGTACTTGCTGGAGTTCCTCCTCGCCAAACTTTCATGATAACCAATCGTCTAGCTGAAACCACTATCAATAATTCCCCCTACAATATATCTGTGCGTATTCCTAGCCGTAGATTCAATGAACAAAGCTTCTTTCTCAGAATGGCATGTGAAACTTTCTTCCGTTTCCCTGCTTTTTAGCTGACTACAATATGGTTTTCTTCAAGTCCAGTGTACAAGTTCTCGATGAGCCGTCCCCTTAAGTAATTCAATTTACCAAATTCCCACTACAAACGATTATAACGATATTGTCCCATTGACTACTGTACATTCATTAACCTTTATCCTAGGGTGACTTCCGTGCCTTTATAAGTGATGACTCTTTTGTAAAAAATAGAACAAAAAGATTACCAAAAATATTGTAAACGCTGTTTGATTTAACAATAAAATGTTTGATCCGGGATTTTCCCTTTTACAAAGCGGTGACTGTTTATCAAGGCCACTCGAGGATAAGGGTTTATCGTTAGATAGCGGTGTTTATATATATATATATATATATATATATATATATATATATATATATAAAGAGTGTATATAATGTACAACGGTATATAACGAGTTTCTGTGTGTCGTGCACTGTTTCATAATCTGTCTTGCAGAGGTGTGTATAACTGTCTACCTATATACATTACAGATATAGATATAGTTTCAACAAGGCATATAGCATTTTATATGAACAAAAAGACGGAACATCTTTCTTGATATTTACTTTAATTAATCTGGGTTTTGACAAATTTACAACAGCTGCAAGAAGATGCATTTTAAAGAAACGACCAGGAGTCGCCGGTTATATTTTCAGACAGATTTTATTTCAAACGCTTTCCCATTGGAAACTTGCACTTGTCTTATATTCTCCTCCCTCTGCGTACAAGGACATAAGGCTCTGCCTCCAACGGCCTTGTTCTCACTGTCTGTCTTTACGTCCTCCTACCCCCCCTGATCACTGAATAACTCTCTATATATCTACTATTCGCCTTCTACTACGCCATTTAACTCACATCTTTTAACATGTGACTTTAAATCACATTTCGTCTATTTAAATCTGATTTTAAAACCTACTTGTTTGAGTATTTTAACGTTAATTTCGTCAAGGTTTCATTCTCATGAATTGTTTGGTTTATTGTTCTACTAAACCGTTCCAAATAAAAAAAAAACTATTACCATGTTTGCTCTTTCTACACAAACTAATTCTGTATACCGACAAATAATAATTTTTTTCATCTAACATTTTAAATTCAAGTAATAATAGTCTATTTTCCTTAATCGACTATCAGCAAGAAAACCTGGTGTCGCCTCGGCATAATCTAACAATAGGAGTGTAAGAAGAATAGCATACTGATCGGTAGCATTTTTTATTATTAAACAAGAACTTGTTTACATTGAAATTGAAAATAGAATTCCAGTTTTAGGAATGAAATTTTGAACACAGGCATTTGCGTTTAGATTTATACACAGAACGTTGCCAGGTTTAAGCTATTCGTATCATTTAGATCTTTCGGACAACTGTTCTCATCTTGAGTGTCATTTTCATAACGTTCCGGTCGATGTAATCTGTCGAAGATGGGAATCTGAACGGAATTTTGAACGGAATCTTTTATTTGCTTCACGGCTGTAGCATGACTGATTAGAGGTCCTAAGTAGTTCAAAATTAGGTTGAGCATATAAGTGTTATAAAAAATTGCCATTAGCGTATGGAGCGATACTCTTTGTGTAAATAAATTGAGCTTAGGTATTTGGACAATGTCAAAACATTGTTAATTCCCTGCCCGTATAGCAGCGGGCGAAGAGCGCAATAGTTAATAGCTCTGACTGTCGTTTGGGCAGTCGGGTTCAATCCTGGCTTGAGGTTGTTGCTTGTCTAGCCTCACTGGTGAGCTGTGAAACAGCGAAACAGTACTGTATGTGGATATTGCTTGTTTATTACTAGAAACATTATTTTTTTATTTATAATTAACGATAACGTTACACGTTAAATTTTATACACAGTATGGGTACCATTAATTATGAATAATAGATATGTACAGTAATAAATAAACAATACTATTAATATGCATATATATATATATATATATGTATATATATGCCGTAATATATATATATGCCGTAATGTATGTGCATATATATATATATTCTATATATATATATATATATATATATATATATATATATATATATATAAAAGGGAATGTGTTAGTCTGTGTGTCTGTCGGTGTGTCTGTGTACATTTCCCTACTCAATAACACCGTCAATTGTCAGTCTAGAGACTCGAAATTCTATATACAGGGTACTGAGATTTGGGAAAATCTTTGTAATCTGTTTTCGGCTAGTAATTTGGCTGCTAAGGGGTCAAAGTGCAACGATTTGACCGTTGAGAACACTAGAAAACTCAACCGCCAATTTTGGGTCAAATACTTGAAATTTTAGATATAGGTTCCTTGGAAATAGATCTAACTCAAGAACTTTATTTGAGCCCAAAACAATAAATTTTAAGGGATTATAATATGTGTCAAAGGTAAAAAATTGATCTCTTTCTTTTTTTTTATTTTTTTTTGCTCAACATACACCTTCAAACACCCGGGCCACGCCGAGCTGAAATGCTAGTATATATATATATATATATATATATATATATATATATATATATATATATATATATATATATAGTAATAAAAATACTAATTAATAGTTATATTTACAAGTAGAAATAAAATCAGTTTAATGCTCCTAAAATTCGTACTGGACTTGTCTACAAAGACCCGTGGCGCAATGGTGAGAGTACTTCAAAATATATTGTAAAAGAAATATTTTCCTGAAGGTTAAAGGTCTAGTTCTCAGTGAGGAGGATAATTTAATTCTGCATACATTCAACAATTACCGACTATCACATAATAGTTCCACCGTTAATGTCGTGTAGCATCTGGGCTCTGATAAGCGAAGACCACCTATAGTAAAAGGTAGAGAAGACGGAAGGTAAGTAAACGTGGACTTTCCCTGCGATCCTACCATTTGTTTTACTATAATTGCATAAAAGTATTAATTTTTTAGAATAAAGAAAAACATTTTTTGAGGACCGTTTCCTAAGCAACACAGGCTTATTATCTTGCGGTACGTTTGTACACATGGTTAAAAATTGTTATGTCAATAATTGTCAAGTGATATGCAAGAAAGTTTTTTTTTCAGAATTAAACATTAAAAAATATTCCTGTCAAAGGATAACGGCTAAAGACGATCAGCCAAAGGATCTAACCTTGTTCCACTAATTGGTTTCAATGTCTGTTGGCTCCAAGAAATTAGCACGCTTCTCCAATTCCATAAGCATCCAACGTCGATATTGCATAAATCACTCGGTTGAACATAACTCTGCTAAAAGTTATGGGAAATGCTTAATTACCGGAATTCCAATGGAACGTGCGATTCACATTTTATTTCTTGGACGGTACATATAATGTCAGACGACGTAGGTTTGATGATGTTGGTGATGATTTTCCATTGTTTGTTTGTTTGTTAAACGATACGGAATTAATTTTGTGTAGAGCTCACGAACAACGTGCCTCTAGATTGTCTGGGCTTCATCGATCACCCTTATATGTTTAAACTATTCGTAAATCTGCATGGCTTTAGGTGTTTGTGTACAACGCAGTAAACAGCAACTCTCAGCGGCTGTATACGAAGTTTGGGAAAGTTTTTCCTCAGACAACAAAGGAATTGTAAAAAAGCAACAGTGTTTTTTTAGAGGATTAGATCACATGTATTGAGGTAGCCTCTATTGTATTCATTTAAGATTAAATAATTGGGCAATAACAGATGTTTTCTGTTCTCTTTCTTTTCATGCATTATTCATTTTGACCAGACACGCTCTTGGATGCTTTTCTTTTTTTTTTTTTTTTTTTTTACACAGTGATCACCACTTATCAAGGCTCGGAAGCCACTCAGGGATAAGGGTTATTGCAAGTACATAAAGTTAGTGAGGAGATTTGCTGAAGTGTTTACTTAAGGGGGCGGTTCATTAGGAATTTGTTAACATTGGACTTGAAGACATCCAAGTTATAGTCCGGAGGGAAGCAGGCAGACGGAACAGAGTTCCACAGGCGTACAGTTCTAAGAAAGAAGCTTTGTTCATGGAATCCGCGTTTTGATTTAGGCACAGATATAGAGTGGGGAAATTTTTCACAGTGGATTCAGCTAGACGGGTGTTTTTCGTGAAAGATTGGCGAGGGGGGACCAGAGATTGGAGTTCAGACGAGCATCTGCCATGGAAATAACGATAAAACAAAGACAGGCTCGCAACATCTCTTCTGTGGGAGAGAGGTTGCAGGGTAGAGAAAAGGGCATCCCCCACTAAGTCACGAAGTCTATTTTGTACTCTGTCAAGGCAGGATAGGCTGTTTTTAGCAGCTCCTGCCCAGATATGGCAACAGTATTCCATCCTTGGACGTACTTGGCTTTTATATAGATAGAGAATTGCATCAGTAGTGAGATATCTTCTGGAGCGGTAGAAGGATCCCACCATCTTTCCAGCGACCATGGCAACAGACTTGATGTACGTGTTCCATTTCAGATCAGGAGTAAAGGTCAAACCCAGAAGCTTGTCAAAACACGGAGCCTCACCCAGACGAGAGCCATCCATCACAATTGATGCCAGTTGGGGATCAGAGCGTTGATGATGTAAGGATAGGAGTTTGGTTTTTGATGCATTAAAGGTAACCAGCCACATCTTCCCCCACTGCACCACGCGCTCGAGATCAGAGGAGAGAGAATCAGAGAGAACTTTGTCATTTACAGCCTTTGATGTGTTGCCGTAGATGGTTGTGTCATCAGCATAGATGTCAACGAATGATTTAAGTATGTGTTTAGGGAGGTCATTGATGTAGATCAGGAAGAGAGTTGGGCCCAGGATTGACCCCTGGGGGACTCCAGCATTTATATTACAGGCCTCCGATTTTTGTCTATCGACCACTACTCTTATGAGCCTATCGGAGAGAAATGATTTAATGATTGAGAAAACATTTCCCGTTATACCGTAGCTGGAAATCTTGTGAAGTAGACCCTTATGCCATACCTTGTCAAAGGCCTTTGATATGTCAAGAGCAATTGCCCTAGAAAGGAAGCCTTTGTCAAGAGATTCACTTATCCTGTGGGATATAACCGTCAGCACATCTGCGGTAGATCTTGCAGAGCGGAAACCATATTGTGTGTCACTAAGAAGGTTATTCCTGCTGAGGTGGTTGACCATTTCTCTATTTAATAACTTACTCATAACACACAGGAGACTTATAGGTCTGTATTGAGAGGGAGATGACTTATCACCTGAATTCTTAAATATAGGGCAAACTGAAGAGGTCTTCCAGGGAGTCGGAAAGCACTTCTCCTTAAGGCAGCGCTTAAATAGTTTCGTAAGTATGGGAGCAAGTTCTGGTTGAAGCTTTTTTAACACTATACTTGGGATGCCATCAGGGCCAGTTGCTTTACTGGAATCTAGGTTCTTTATTAGTTTGGCGACCTCCTGCACGGATATTTGTATGTTATCTAGCTTGTTCTGTGTTATAGGAGGAAATATGGAGAGTTGATGGCCTTCGTCGCATAGGGTAGAATTAGCTGCAAAGTTCTTGGCAAATAGTTTGGCCTTGTCTGACGCTGACGAGATGACCTCTGGTCCATTGATAATGGTTGGTATAGAACGCACACTTCTGTTCAGGATTTTATTTGTTATTTGCCAAAACTGGTAGGATCCAAGCCGCTGATCAGCTACCTTGGATTTAACAGACTGGGCATATAGCTCTCTTGCATTTTTGATTACTCTTTTACAGTAGTTGCTGGCAGACCTGAAAGCAGCTTTAGTTTCAGTGCATCTATTACGTTGGTAGCTATGGAAAAAGTGATTTCTGTGCGCGATAGCAGCAGCACATTCGGGGGAGAACCATGGCTGGCTGTTAGGTTTTGTTGAAATCTTTTAGGAGGTATGAATTGGTCTATGCCTACAATTAACCATTCGGTCAGATCTGATACTATAGAGGACACATCCTTTTTAAACATGGAGTGCAGAGGTAAATCAGATATGAATGTACGGAAGCTATCCCAGTCAGCCGTGCTGCGTTATTTCTTCAGCAAAAAGTGATGGCCGTCTTAATATGCCAGTTTAGAGTTAGCAATTCTATTCTAAAAATAAGCATGCCACGCTATAAAACATGTATTTTAAAATTTACTAACACATAAAACTAATATGCGATATTATACATAATCGCGGCACAGCATAAGAAATATATTTGAAGATTTAGTGTAACACACATAGAACTATGTTGCTTCAAACTTAGTCGTGTCACTAAAAATTACATATTATATTTTTTATTGAGATAGACAAACAAAAATGCTATGTAATATTTAAACGTGACAGACCGACGGAAATGATATTTCTAACTTAGCCGTGACACATTGTAACATAATATATTTAGATAATGCAGTGACAGACAACCGAAAATTATGTTTAAAAACTAAATTTTCCACTTTGAAGCTTTAGCTTAACAGCCCAGGTAAAAGTTTAGCATAAAAAAATGTTATTTCACTCTTAATCGTGTAAGACGAACGAAAATATAAGGAGAGGTGTTCGAAAAATAATGTCTCCTATATTTTTAATTGTAACACGGCCGTTACATATTAACATGGACCTAAACGTTGCATTAAAAGACAGTCACAAAGGAAGAAAATAGAAAAAAATAGACTCATATTTTTCTATTGAAATGAAAGGCATGTATTCAGGGTACTTTCTAGAATAACGCATAGCGTCTTGTTCAAAAGTCACTCAGTTCGTCATGTTGTTGACAAAACTCTGCTCTGTAGAACACATGCTTTCCTTTTTTATGCGACGAAATTTCTGCTTGTCCCATGGATACACGGTTTCAAATCTCTCACGCCGCTCGGTCTTCAACTCATTGCCACGCGTTTTTTTAATATTTCCTTTTCTTTCCGCTACAATGCAGCTCGCTTAACACCACACAGTCTTTCGATCAGTTAGTTCTTCACAGTTCGGATTGCATCTAGTTTTAAAAGCTCCTCTCGCATTGACTCGTGCTTTAAAATCCTCTCGTCGCCCGCGTAGTTTCTCACTGTCGTTTTTCTCACCGCTATTAGTTTCTATCTCTTCCTCCACTGTGACGTCAACTTACGCATCAGCTTTCTAATTTGCATACGTATAATGCGGTGACTGCTGTTAAATACGCGTTAGTGGTTTTTATTACATTCATCATATATTATCGCAATAGAAATTAACCAATCGCATGGCGGTGCTGTTTGCCTCCTTACGGTCTTGGTTTGAGCAATGAGGACCCAATCGGCAGTTTTCCCTAAGGTGGTGCATCGTTTGTACCTCTACACATGGACATAAAGGTAAGGTGTTTAGGCCCCACTTGTGGAGATTGTCTTTTGTTTTGCCTACTTTGGCTCAGGCTCTATTTAGAGTCACCCAGTTTTTTTCTACCAAGGTTTGAACCCTGGGGGAGTGTTTCTTTTGGGTCTGGTAGGGCTTCATTTTTATTCCCGCTGTTATAGTCTCGCCATCGTTCCATCCTATTGTAGGCAGTTTGCCTAGGATCGATTTTATCTATATTGATGAAGCTACTGCGAGATTTTAGTCTTTGTCTCACTGATTGATGCCCAAACAGTGAGTGGCTGTGGTCGTTAAGCTGTTTGTACCGTTCTATTCTGGTGATGACATCTCGCCTGATATGTGGTGGTGGAATACCAGTTAGGCAGTATACAGCTGGCAAGGGAGTTGGTCTTAGGGCACCAGTTATGGTCCGGTATGCCTTGTTCTGCTCTACATCAATTTTATGGGCATGGCACGATCTTGATCATTGTTACATTATTCTGCCGGAATGAATCAGCGGACATTGTAAATTGTTATAACTTTTACTCATGCATTAAGAAGCTGATGGTTATCTCTCTCTGTTGCAGATAATGACAATGCATTGTTCTAAAAAAAATCAACCTCTGTCATGGAAGTGCAGCAGAAGCAGAGACTCGTCATTGAATTCCTGACAAAACTGCATTGAGTTACTATGCAGAAAAATAAATCCTGGGCAGAAAATATTCCTTGTTTTTATTATACTACTTCTGTCTCTGTAGCTCTTAGACTTGTGTTAAAAATAGAAAGCTTTACTTTTGGAACAACCCTCGTGTTTTTGTTTTTGTTTTTTAATTTTAAATGTCACCGATACTGTATTCTGTAGATGTTTGGTCTCTTATGATATTAAATTCGTACATCTAGTGTAGTTTAACGTTTGAAATGTTTAATACGAACCATCTGAGAAACAGCGTCAAAAGACAACACATCTTAGTAAAGATAACTAAAAAGGAAACTGCCGCTGTCCGTGACTTTCATATGAGTTAGTTTGTGATTTCTTTTTGGAGAGAGCGTCTGGAAACCCCGAAGATGTCAGCTGAGCGAGAAGAATTGCTCCGGTGTGATTGAATCGGAATCGAAATTCAGGATGGAAACCAGCAAAAAGATATATAATTACAGAGTAATGGATTCGTCATTTCTAAGCGCGTATAAGAAAAATGCTGCGAACAATATTAGATTTAATTCCCATTTTCAATTTAAACTTTCTTTAAACTCTTAGACATCATGGAGTGAATATCTATTTTACACTAAGTAATCACATACGAGACAAAAAATAAACGTGCCAGATAATATGAGAGAAAAAAAGAGAGATAGAAAAAGAGAGAAACAGAGAGATATTTATTGAATGAGAAATAAAGATTTACGTTTAAAAAAAAAGAGAATGTCTCGAAGTCATATATATTATTCCTTAATTGGAATTCATTTTTGAGATGAGCATTATATATATTAATTTTATTTTTATTTCAGACTATTATTCTCATCTTTATTAGTTGTTATTTTCATTTTTATTGTTTTTTTGTTTTTGTTTTTGTTTGTTGTTTTTTTTATTTCTTTCTATCCGTCGCGGTTACCACCTGACAAAGGCCAGAGGAATAGTTGGCCGAAACGTTGTGTAAAAAAAACAACCAATAAAGATGAAAACAACAACTAATAAAGATGAGAATAATAGTCGGAAATAAAAATAAAATTAATGTCTCGAAGGCAGTTGTATATTTTGTCAAGGCAGAAAAAACTACACTTGGCGGCTGCCCTCGAGATGTGTCAGCAGTAATCCATCTTCCTATCTGTCTTAAGGTATACTATAATATAATATAAATAATATAATAAAACACTGATTAATTCATAATAATATTAATAATATAATTAGACATATAATATAAACAATATAATAAAACACTGATTAATTCATAATAATATTAATAATATAATTAAACATATAATATAAATAATATAATAAAACACTGATTAATTCATAATAATATAAATAATATAATTAAACATATAATATAAACAATATAATGAAACACTGATTTATTCATAATAATATTAATAATATAATTAAACATATAATATAAATAATATAATTAAACACTGATTAATTCATAATAATATAAATAATATAATTAAACATATAATATAAATAATATAATAAAACACTGATTAATTCATTAGATATTTATAATATAATCACACATATAATATAAATAATATAATTAAACATATAATATAAATAATATAATGAAACACTGATTAATTCATAATAATATAAATAATATAATTAAACATATAATATAAATAATATAATTAAACACTGATTAATTCATAATAATATTAATAATATAATTAAACATATAATATAAATAATATAATTAAACACTGATTAATTCATAATAATATAAATAATATAATTAAACATATAATATAAATAATATAATTAAACACTGATTAATTCATAATAATATAAATAATATAATTAAACATATAATATAAATAATATAATAAAACACTGATTAATTCATAATAATATAAATAATATAATTACATATATAATATAAATAATATAATTAAACACTGATTAATTCATAATAATATAAATAATATAATTAAACATATAATATAAATAATGTATTAGAACACTGATTAATTCATAATAATATAAATAATATAATTAAACATATAATATAAATAATATAATAAAACACTGATTAATTCATAATAATATAAATAATATAATTACATATATAATATAAATAATATAATGAAACACTGATTAATTCATAATAATATAAATAATATAATTACATATATAATATAAATAATATAATAAAACACTGATTAATTCATAATAATATAAATAATATAATTACATATATAATATAAATAATATAATTAAACACTGATTAATTCATAATAATATAAATAATATAATTACACATATAATATAAATAATATAATTAAACACTGATTAATTCATAATAATATAAATAATATAATTAAACATATAATATAAATAATATAATAAAACACTGATTAATTCATAATAATATAAATAATATAATTAAACATGTAATATAAATAATATAATAAAACACTGATTAATTCATAATAATATAAATAATATAATTACATATATAATATAAATAATATAATTAAACACTGATTAATTCATAATAATATAAATAATATAATTAAACATATAATATAAATAATATAATTAAACACTGTTTAATGCATAATAATATAAATAATATAATTACATATATAATATAAATAATATAATTAAACACTGATTAATTCATAATAATATTAATAATTTAATTACACATATAATATAAATGATATAATAAAACACTGATTAATTCATAATAATATAAATAATATAATTAAACATATAATATAAATAATATAATAAAACACTGATTAATTCATTAAATATTAATAATATAATCACAAATATAATATAAATAATATAATTAAACACTGATTAATTCATTATTATGTATTTCAGATATTAAAGGTCGTGGAAACCCGTAACCCTTGCTTCCTTAATTTTTTTATTATTTTAGTCCTGACATTTTATGAGCGATGTTTCTGACAAAGGGTGAAGTATTACTGTTTTCTGAGTCGGAGTAAAACCATCTAACACACATCGTTGGATATATCTTGACTTTAAGTAGTATTTTTAGCTCCTTACATCAAAAGTCTTCGAGCCTTGTCTGGATGGGTTTCATAAAAATATTTTATAAACTAATGTGTTCCCACCTTAGTAAGATCATTTTTCAATGGCAAACTATAGATGACGTTTTGTTTACATAACCTGGAGTGGAATCGCCCAAAGCACAATTTTTCTGCCACGACAGAGTACAATACCAACTTCGAAAACTAGTGGAGTCTGCTCATCTCCCTCTTACAGCCCCTTTCTTACAGAAGTCATGTTACTAGTCTCTCTGATGTATTGTTTTTTTCATTGTTGTTGCTCGACTAAGCTCCGATCTATGATATCATTTATGTAAAACATTTAATAAAAAAACTTTACCTAGCAAAGACAACTGTATATAATTTTCTTGTTGTATATCTAAAATTAAATGGCCTTTTCATGGGGGGAGATTTTTTTCCAAAATCTCTTCGTCTGTGAAACTTCCACGGTGCTGTTTCCCAGCTGACTACAACATGGTCGATTTCAAGCCCAATGTAAAACTCTTCTTACATTCTTGTTTCACTGACCCGCTTAAACGTTGCTTAACTCCAGTAATCTAATAAGAACCAGTCTTCCAACATCATTATGCAGAATATATAAATATATGTACATAGAATTCAATTAGCGGTGAGGAGTTGGATAAAAGATACTAAAGAAACAGTATTACCATTCTAACTCTGTCTAAAAAATAGACTATCCTCTGTTTCTGATTTGCTTGGACAGGAACCTAGAGTACATGGTTGGTTGTCGTAAACACCAGCTCGCAATTTCGTTTGTTTTCTTCTGAAAAAATCAGGTTATTGTGATAAAGATGAACTCTCCCGTCGATTTCGAGGTATGAGGTTCCGCCACAATAAATAAGTTGTTCGGAACTCCACACTGATGATTTGTTCATAGTGGCGAAGGCTTTGTGTAGCAGCAGCAATACATTTTGCTATTACTGCTAATCCTTGTCGGTGCAGATGACTGCCACAAGACAAAGCACACAATTATACAACGCAAGTTTTTACATATGAGTTTCCTTCTCCTAGATGCATGTATTAACTAAGCCTAGGGGTGCATCGTTCCTAGTGAATTAATGCGTCTCCAGATGTTAAATTTCTACAACGGCGCGGCACATATAGCGCCTAGCCTTCACAAATGGTCGCACATCTGGTACTGGCCCGCCTCAACGTTGCTTAACTTCGATCTTCTGGAGAGAACCGGTGTGTCAACGTGATTGTGTCGTATATTGTAAATAATATATATATATATATATATATATATATATATTTAGGCAGCATTTTTCTTTTCTGCACGTTTCATTAAATAGCACAGACAACTCTTGCTTATTTTTCTTGTAATCCTCTTTTTCTCTTTGTCGGACCATTTTCCGAACGTTTTTTTTCCGAGTGAAAAAAGAAATTTCCCATAATCGCGAACGTTTTCGACCTCTATTGGTCATCCTCAGACGAGTAGTAAAAAAATAAAAAATGAAATTGGAAAATGAAAGTAGCGAGATGAAATGAAAAGACGATTAAAAGATGATTAAAAGGCGATTAAAATCGCTTAAAATCATTAAAATACTCAAAAGCACTTGAGCGTGCCCTCCGTTCCTTTTTGAGTCTGGTTAATCGTCGCATATAAATGTGGATTAACAATACCTCAAAGATCGGGAGGCGCACCTCGCAATATGAGACAGTTAAGATGTTTTTTTTTATTAATATGTCTCTAAATTCAGTTTTAGGGGTGGAGTGTGCTATGAGGTGCTGATCAACCAGCATCTCCCATCGTTTAACATGTCACCTGTCTTCCCGGAATAGTTCAATCTAAGTCATGCCAATGTACGAATTATTTTTAGAGACACATTCTCCTATGGGACATTTAAAGACGTACATGGCATCTCTAGTTTTCAGCATACTGCCATCGGATGTATGGTTATTATTTATTAGTAATTGGCTAGTTTTAATTTTTTTGTAATAAATAATAAATCTTATTTTAGAGTTTGTTTCCGTGGTTACAACAGGTTTGTGTACAGTCTCTTTTATTATTTTTTCATCTAATTTGTAATTCTCATGCATCTGGTTACAATAATATATGTTAATGTTATTATCGCTGCTATCATTATTATTATTATTATTATTATTATTATTATTATTATTATTATTATTATTATTATTATTAATGGTAGTTAAAAGTGTCTAATTTGCTGGTCAACTACTTAGTTTGGGAAGCCATTATTAATTAGAGTTGTTTTACGCCCGAAAGTGATTTATAGAATATTTCGTTAGTGGAAGAATTACGTTTAGTTCCGTAGATGAGATTTTTTACGACGATATATATATATATATATATATATATATATATATATATATATATATATATATATATATATATATATATATTTGTTTACTGGTTTTGGGAAAGAATTCCAACAAAGCGCTCGATTACAAAGAAAAAACTTTTCTATATAAGAGCTTAATACTTATTTATTTAAAATTGTACTGAAGGTCAGAAAAAAATTCTGTACAATTTTGACCTTCTGTACAATTTTAAAGATACACACACACACACACACACACACACACACACATATATATATATATATATATATATATATATATATATATATATAAACAATCAATATATTGTAGAATAAAATCTGGAATATTTTATTCAAAGCAAGGAATAACAAATAATTGTGGAAATGTACCTCATTTCAAGGAGTTTCCAAGAAAGGCTCATCTCCTCAGAGCAAAAATGTGAGCAAAAGGTAAAAATAGATAAGGATCTATTTTTGCTGGTTAGCTCAATATTTGAAAACATTCGAGAAAGAACATTGAAATGAAAAGCATTAGTTTAAAGATCAAATAAAAGGAATACTCAGCAAAGTATATATATATATATATATATATATATATATATATATATATATATATATATATATATATATATTAAACAGTAATCTACGTAAATCCATGTTTCGGGGTCCCGAAACATGGATTTACGTAGATTACTGTTTTAAAAATAAATAAATAATAGGTTATTTGCTTTCGTCCAAAATAAAAAAAATGGGCAATTTCTAAAAAAAAAAAATAAAAACATCCGATCTTCGAATTGAAGACGCTAACCTCAATATCGTTTTAAAAATTCGACAACAAAAAAAAACTACCTATATATATTATATATATATATATATATATATATATATATATATATATATATATATATATATATGATTTTGATTGTAAGTAGATGCCTGACGAACCAACTGGAAATATCCTAAGACTTGAACGTTCACATTAGCATTAAATCTATGACCACGAGAAACAGTATTCGTCTCTCTCTCTCTTTTTCTTTCTTTGTGCCTTTTTGTCGTATAGCAGACCTGTGATATCAATTTGAGTCAGAAATAGAAGTAAAACTGTCCAGGATATTCTGCAGATACATCTTATCGAACTAAATCGGGAATCATTTTGTCGATATCAGATATTTAGAGGGTTGCTTTCGTTTTTGTTTGTATTTCAAACAATTTACTGCCGAATCTGGTCATTTTCATTTTCGCAAGCGTGATGTATACATAAATTTCCTAATATCTTCAAATGTTTATTATAATGTTCCGTTTAGCTGTTTCGTTTGGGAGCATTAGTTAACCCTTTACGGAGTATTTAACGCCGGATCCTGTCATTGTCGTTAAAACTTTCAATTTCTTTTCTAATATTAATTCATAATAGTTCGAGTTTTATTGAGCTAATTTATTATTTTGTTTTGGTATTGATTGACTTACGGAAACGGAAAAAGAAAAGGAATGAAATGAACTATTATATCTCCGCATTTTAGGTCAGAGAGTCTGATTTGGTGGTAACAGAACCTGTGTCTTTGATTAGTTACTTTGAATCGCATGCTATCCTATATCAGATTTGTTTTACCATTAAGCAACTAATTAATGCAATTATTTAATTTGATTACATACTAAAGGAATATCTAAATAAACCTACTTCACTATATTGTTACCCAACACGAAAAATAGTATACTAGCGGAGTGTCCGGCGTTTCCGCGGTCGTAAAATAAGCATAAATATTATATTTTAATTAATGCAGAATTCTCATTCATTATAAACAGAAATTCAGTCTTTATTAAACGCAACGTTACATTCCTTTGAAAAAAATGAATTTAAAAAAAAACGGAAAGAAAACATTCTCGAGCTAAGAACGAAATAAAATTCTAAAGACAGTGAGTCAAGTACGATGACCATTAAACCAGCTTGACATGTTCTTTAAAAAGTGTTTTCAAACCACCCTATACTTAACATAAATAATCTGTAACGTAAACTGTTCACGCATGCGTATTCGTAAAACAGATAGCAAACAGATAAAAATCCGATGACTCCCACCTACTCATTTTTAAATGTTGACTTCTTAGCAGCGCATTTTACTGGATACAAATTGATTAAAACGTTTTCACATGTCTGTATACCCTATATATCAAAATTTAAGTCTGCAGATAAAAATATATTGAGTAGATACGTTGAGAAATGCCCTCAAGCTCATTCTCACTTTTATAAATATATATATACTAGCAAAAGTACCTGTCGTTGACTGGGTTCTAAAACAGCCTACAGAAAATAGACTGTGATTTATGAAAGTATGGTAGGTTATGAAACGGAAGGGTTGTAAAGAGATAGCTTCGAATTTGGGGGTATGGAAATATGGCACAAACTTTAACAAAGACTTTTCATATCTATTTGCGTAAGTATACTTTGATAAATTATGTTTCAGTTTGAAGAAATATGGTATAATAACATTATTGCATTTTCGTTCGCGCCTGACCTCCATAGAATGGAAATATGTCACAAAGTTTAACAAGGTTTTTAAAAAGGGTGAGTGTCAACAATAACACCTTAACCTTAATCTTTATTCACGTAAGCTTTTATTTATTTTTTTGAGTTGAATCATATTGTGTCGAATAATTTCACCTCTAAATTCACGTTCTTATTAAAGTGAAAGCCAAAAAAAAAATGTCTGATCTTTAGACAATTCTCGACACAAATTTTGCATAACTCTGTCTTTTTCCTTCTCCACTTGCACGTGGCACTCTTTCGAAAAGAGATAAATAGATAAATAATAAAAATAAGAACGTTACTTGTTATCGTGTCAAAAGAAGGAAAAATCCTGCTCACGTGATTACGTCTCTTTTTAAAAACATTTACGTAACCTTTTTATTTTGCTTTATATATCTGTTGATTACAACCCTTTCTGTGTGTTCTTTACATTAAATAGCATAACCCTGAATCCGACGGCGCAATACTACACCGCTCAATACTGTAAAACTGAAACGAAGTTGTTCTGCTTGAAAAGGATTCCATTTTCTTCTTATTCATATTTATATCGATTCTTTGTTTAAAAAAACTAAAGTAATTACGTGTTTACTTTTTTAATATCCCATTTTGCTGTTTCGGATTATTTTACTAATGTAAGTAAAGCTTCATTATTTTTCAAAACTGTTTTTTTCTTGGTTTTTCGATATTTCGTCGATAATATTTAGTAAGAGTGTTTAGCAGACACGCCAACAAACGACAACCCGAAAAAATAAATATACAAGAAATAAATTTTACCATAGTCAATAAAAGTTCAGTTCATTTTTTTTTTGATTTGAAATAGTTTTTAATGATCTTTACTTGAAATAATTTCAGCGAACCAAAATTAAAACGAAATTTGAGGTGATAACTACTTAAATGGTTTTTTATATGAACTACACATGCCATAATCGAATATTCCTGAAGCACAAAATAACGGAAAACATTAAAATATGTTTATAAATATTCCTTACGTTGACGTAACTCTCTTAAATTGTTAACACAGAATGCTCAGGTGCTCCTCCTTCAAACTGGAAACGGGCTCTCCATTTCAAAGTCGCTGCCATTTTGAATTTTTTTTTAAACCGGTTCGTGAATTAAAAACATCTTTTTACCAACTACTGAAAAATATAAACCAATGAACTTTTCTACCATAAAAATAACTTTTATTGACTATGGTAACATTTATTTCTTATATATTTATACTATTATATATATAACATTTTCTGTTTGTAAGGAAACATCATTTTGTTGGTCACTCTTGGCTACGAATGGAAACAAAGTGGATATAAAAAATATATTTTCGCGAAAATTATCTTTACTTTCATCATATTTTGCTTAGGGTAAAACTTTTGAGTATCAAAACCTATCTCTTTACAACCCTCTCCTTTTCATAAGAAGTCATACTTTGATCAATCGCAGTTCATTTTCTATAGGCTTTTTTGAACCCAGTCAACGACGGGTACTTCTGCTAGTATATATATATATATATATATATATATATATATATATATATATATATATATATATATATATGAATGGAAATGTATAAAAAAGAATACGAAAAGTATAAAAGCTTATGACTTTTCTTTATTCGTTGTCAATTGGTGACGTTCGGGAATACAAAATAATATTATGAAAAAAATTAAAACACTTTTTTTACAAGTACATGATTTTCGACCGATCCTTTAGTCTTCATCGGTGTAATGAAAGTATGAGCATACACGAAGAAAAGGGGAATGAAAAGGGAAGGAATAAGGAGGAGGAGGAGAAGAGGATGATGAGATATAGCCAATGAGGAGGTGCCACGTCAGTTTTAAATATATACATATATAAGTACGGACATACACACATGCACACAGTACATATACACGTATAAACGAAAAATTAAAAATTAAACAATAAATAAAAATGAACAAACGCACCTTTAACTGTCCAATCTTTTGAATTCTAACGATATTATTTATTTAAAGACATAACAAGAATTCAAAGGATATAAGACGTTATGAGGAGAAACGCTATGATGCTTACTTGTAAATCAACGGCTATTTCTCATTCGAAAAAGAACGAAAACTTCGTTTCCAAATTGAACCGTTTAAAGACAGAAACGAAACGCTACGTTTTATTAATTTATATATTAATATGTACATACACATACGTATACAAACAAATACTCACATGTACAAATATATATATATATATATATATATGCATATGTACACACATAATATATGTATATATACACACACATACATATACTAACAAATGCACATACATAAATGTTTGCGCATATATTTACACGTAGGGACAGCTATACATATATACAAAAGTTTGCATAAGCGAATGTAGGGAGAGAGGGGGAGAGGGGAAAAGAGGGACGGGAAAATAAGTATAGCTGTGCGAGAAATACATGCATATATATACATATACGGTAATATAAAGAAAATTAACACTTAAAAAATGTGTTTTGAAAAACATACACACGTGCATGCACACACATACACATATATCCACATATGCATACATATATATATATATACATATACATACACATACATATACATATATACACATATACTGACGTGTACATACACTTTCAGGGAAACATACACATAAACTCGCATAAATACATACATATATGCGTACATAATACGCACACACATACACATGCATAGACCAATGTGTATCAGAGTATAAAGAACGAAAAAAATTAGGGAAAATGTGAAGGTTTCGGAAAGAGTTAAAAAAAAATGATTATACCATCTCACCGTGCATTTTAGTCCCAAGGAAAATGTTTCTGGAAATCTTTGTTGTTATAAAAATTGTAGTCATTGAGTAATTCTAGTGTTTTTTTAAGGCCTGAAGTGTGCGTGTTGTGTTTTAGAATTAATTTTTTTTCATATTTTCGTCTCTGGTGTTGTGTAATAAAATTGGATGCTATGAGGATATATCTGATGTTGTCTATTGTGTAGTTAGGTAAATTATAGTGGATAGCTACTGGATGATGTGTAGATTTGTCTCTAATGGTATGTTTGTGGTTATTAAGGCGTACGGTGAACTCCAGGCCTGTTTCCCCCACGTAATTGCCTTTTTTTTTTGCATTCGGTGCAGTATAACAGATATATTACATTTGAGCTATTGCATTTTAGAGGGGGGAGTTTGGGATGGATGTTGGTGTATGGAGGGGTGAATATGCTGTTGGTGTTAATATGTGTACATATTAGACATCTGGGCTTATTGCAAGGTTTGTTTTCTTGAGATGTGAGGGTGCGGTTGATCCGAGTTGATGTGAGTAAGGAACGTAAGTTGGGAAGCTGTCGTTTGGTACAAATGGGTGGTTTATTTTATATTGTGTTGAGAGTGGGGTCCTGTTGTAATTGTTTGAACATCTTTTTCATGGGGGTGTATAAATGTTTGGTGTTATTATTGAAGTGAAATACCATAGGTATTCGTGTGGATGTTTTGTTGTTTTTGTATGTAAGTAGGTTGTGTCTGTTAATGTGTGATGCTCTGCCGATGGCTTCTTTTAATATTTTGAATGGATAGTTTCTGCGAAGAAAGTAGTTAATTAAGATGCCAACCTGTGCGTCATAATCGGATGAGTCTGAGCATATCCTTTTAATGCGCAGGCATTGCCTGTATACGATTGACTTTTTTGTTGTGATTGGGTGGAAAATTTCAAAATGTAGGTAATTGTGTCCATCGGTCGGTTTTGTTTGTAGACATGTGGTGATATAATTATTTGATATATGAACCAGAACGTCTAAAAATGTGATGTGTGTGGTTGAGTGTTCAATCGTGAATTTTATACTATTATGGCAGTTGTTTATATGCTGGAAGAAGTTCATTAATGTATTTTCATCGTGTGGCCAAATGACAAAGATGTCATCTATATATCTGTAATAGTGTGTAGGTTTGAGGTGGTGTGTGTGTATGTATTTTTGTTCGAATGTGTGCATGAAGATGTTGGCATAGCTGGGAGCCATTCTAGTTCCCATGGCTGTGCCTATTATTTGTAAAAAGTGTTTGTTGTTGAATGTAAAATTGTTATGTGTTAGAATGTACTCTATAATGCTGCATATGTTTGTGATGTGGGTGTCTTGTAAGTTCTGGGTTTGTAAAAGGAATTAGCAAAATGCGGGATCGGATTTTGCATGCAAAAGTATTTGATGAAAAAAACAGTAAGTCAAAGATATTACTTGATAACACTATCCATTCACGTGTAATCACCTTTTTCTTCACAATATTCCTTCTGCTTCACTTTTTTGTTATCAAGTAAGATCTTTGACTTACTTGTTATTTCATCAAATACTTTTGCATGCAAAATCCGATCCCGCATTTTGCTAATTCCTACCTCCTGATGAGAAGGAAAGTATTTCTTCGAAACTCCGCGGATTAAGGACTATCCACTTATCAAGTGTTTCCTTTTCAGATTAAATATGTTTTTAACTCTTTTTAAAATGTTTTTAACATGTTTTATTAACTGTTTGCGCGTATTATAAGGTCTATATCCTATTTGGTTTTATCGAGCTTTTACATCTGGCTGAGATAACTTTATAAATATTAATTCTTTAATATTTATAATATACTTTAGTTTTACCATCTTGGATCATTTTGGCAAATTTAATTGTAATTTTTATTTTATGTATATATATATATATATATATATATATATATATATATATATATATATATATATATATATATATATATATATATATATATATATATATACTAAGTTACATTGTATGATTTTCTGTCAGTGTGCAGAACCGTGTATACAAAACAACCTTCTTTTGTCAGTTTTTGGTCTACAGACTTGAAAATTGATTTATATGGTTTTAGATTTTGAGTAAATAAACATTTAATATTTAATCATTAATATTTTAAATATTTAAACATATTTTACAACAGGACCAGGTCAGGCGGCCAGTAATATATACTGAGTAAAATAATTATGAATTAAGATTATCAAGTAGAATTTGCTTCATAATAATAAATACAGAATTTGCCTGAATTAAAAGAAAATATTTAATCGGATTTTACAACTGGGCAATGCCAAGCTGCCTGCTTGTACTTTTTAATTAAGTATATTTATAGCTACTTGCACTATAAAAATAATTTCAAATTAATTAAATTTCTTGATATGGTATTTAATTCCTAGTGTAGTTTCAAAAACAAAGCATTAGATTTTTAACTTAAATTGTTTAAGATCCTTGGAGACGGGAATGGTACCATTAAAACGAGTAACGTTTCTTGCTTCAGTATTTATTTTTCTACGTACGTACATTTCTCGATGCATTTTTTTGCAAGTAATTTTATGACGGATCTCTGCTTCTGACGCATGCCCATGGCAGGTGTTATTTTCTAAAAGTCTCACGCCGTCAATATCTGCAACAGAGAGATATAACTGTCATAATTATTCTCATTAAAACAATGCAATTTTTAATTCCCTCTGATCCATTCGGGTGTAATAAAAATGAAAGACATTACTTTTGTGAATAGATTACTTTCTATGATTTTGATCACCATTCGAAAAATGAAGATAATTCGTTTTTTTTTATCTAATATTTCTTACGTGTTTTACGCTTCAAAGATAACGTTTTGAACTCTTGTCATTCCGTTCGTGTTTTTTTTTTCATATTTTTACATGGCAATTACTTTGGGGAATATACATGCGTTAAATTTGTTTAGCTTCCTCGAGAAATGTCGAAAATAATTGGTTTGAAAAGATATATGATTTTAAATGACAATATGTATATTTTTCATTATATATATATATATATATATATATATATATATATGATTTTCAGAATGTGAGAGATTGTATAATAAATTCCACATCCAAACAACGCCGCAGCTCACAAGAGCCATGACAGTCAACGAATCGACAGTTTCGAATCCTGAGTTCGGATGTGTCTAACTAATGAGCCCAAATGAGGGCGAAACTCGAGTCTTGGACTTCCGGTTCGTTGACTGTCATGGCTCTTGTGAGCTGCGGCCTTGTTTGGCTGTGGAATTTATTATACAATCTCTCACATTCTGAAAATCCTATTATAAGTTGCTCGTTGGGTTAGCATTGCTGGACGGCGTCGTCCCTTCGAGTTAAAATCCTACTTGTGAGACATCGGCAAGGGTTATTGACTGGTTGGACGGCCGCGTCCCTTGTCGAGACGAAGTGGGTTCATTTCACAGTCGGATTTCGTCGCGGTTTACTTGATCTGTGTTGGTTAATAGAAATTCTTGTGTGCGGGGCGTTTGCTCAGTTGGTAAAGTGCTTGCCTCGCATGCAGGAGGCTCGGGTTTCGAATCCTGAGTTCGGATGTGTCTAACTAATGAGCCCAAATGAGGGCGAAACTCGAGTCTTGGACTTCCGGTTCGTTGACTGTCATGGCTCTTGTGAGCTGCGGCGTTGTTTGGCTGTGGAATTTATTATATATATATGTATTTGTTTAGCTTTTTGAGGGGGGAAGAATTCCAACAAAGTGCTCTATTACAAAGAAAAACTTTTTTTCGATATAAGAGCTTAATATTTATTTATTTATTTAAACGTACAGAACGTCAGAAAACATTGGTACCGTCGGTTTCAAGCCTATAATGAGGACGACCAGTTAATGGTAAATAGTAAATAATATTAGGCTCTCGTCAGCCATGTTGTTTCTGAAATTATTATAGTAAAAAAATAATTATGACAGCCCCTTTAAGAAATTCGTTTCTTATTGTTGAGCACTTTCAGTTGAATTAAAGTCGGTCAATTTAGCACTTATGCATAGATCATCGTATCACGATTAGATCACTCTGACTGACGTAAAGAACATTTAAATTATAATGTTCTAATTCAACGTTATTTTACGCGGTTAATGGTAGCCGAATGGATATTGTTTTTGCTAATCGAGCCAGAGATGTCTCGTGTTGCCGAGTTCGAATCGTTCGGCTGGTGTAATCGTGACACGCTGCACTGAAGGTTCCCGAAAGGATGAAACACTAGTGTATGTAGGTATTTAATTATTATAGTAAAAAATAATTATATATATATATATATATATATATATATATATATATATATATATATGAATGACCAGGTCGTAAAATAATCATAAATACAAAAACTGAGGCATGTGAGTATTATTTTCTTTCTAAACAATTAACTTTTTAAATAAAAAAAAATACTTGAACTGCGATCGAAACCAAAACCTAAACACATTGAATCTAGTACGATAACTATTAGGCAATCTTGACACGTTCTTTAAAAAGCGTTTTCAAACGTACTCATTTATAACGTAAGGAATTTGTCATGTGAGTAATTTACGCATGTGCATTCAGTAAACAGTTTACAAACATAAAAAAATCCGACGATCCCCACATAGCAATTTTTCAGTTTTGACCTTTTGGTATTATTTGTCTGGATGAACATTGATTAAAAGTTTTTCCACGTGTCTGAATACCCTCTATACCAAATTTCAAGTATGTAGATAAAATAATTATTGAGTTTATAGGCTGAGAACTGTCCTCACATGGACGCATTCTTTTTATTTCCACACACCCATTAATTATTAAATACCTACAGACACTAGCGTTTCATCATTTCGGGAATAATCAGTGGATGGTGTCATGATTAACACCGGTCGATAGGTTGCGGACCCGGCAACAAAAGCCATCTCTGACTTCATTAGCAAGGATCTAACCTATTTGGCCACCGTTAACCGCGAGAAATACTGTTGAAATTTAAACATTGATTTTTAAATGTCTGTCAGAGTTATCTATACAACTAAAAATAAATGACTTAATAATAAATAAATGAAAAGAACCCATGTTTCAAATTTCAGGATGTTGTCTATCTTACAAATAAGTACGTTGACTTGCACAATTCTTGATAGCACCTGTTTCATAGCACAAAATCATTTATTAAATTATTATATCAATCAATTATTATATTATGCCTTTATCTTCACAGAAGAAAAAGCAAACAGCAGTTCATTAAAAGAAAATAAATACACATGGGCATGACCCCAAAATCCGATAAATTAGTAGAGAAGTTGCAATTCCACTTCATTCTTTCTTTGATTACGTCATGTTTTAATTTTCAAGTCACATGAAAATTCAAACTGGAAAGCAAACCAGCCGAACAGAGTTCCACAGGTGGGCAGTTCTAGGATCTAGGCGTTGTTTATGTAATCTATGTTTAAGTTTAGGAAACGATAGAGGGCGGGGGAATTTATTGATAGTGAGTTTGGCTAGAATGTGTTTTGTGAAAGTTTGAAGAGGAAAAACCATAGAGTGAAGGTCAGTCGAACACTTGCCATAAAAATATCGATAGAGCATGGGCAGGCTAGTAACGTCTCTTCTATGGGAAAAAGACTTCAGAGGAGAGAAAAGAGCATCGTGTATAAGATTACGAAGTCTGTTTTGAACTCTGTCAAGGCAGAGAGAGAGAGAGAGAGAGAGAGAGAGAAAGACAGACAGAAAGACAGACAGAGAGACAGATATATATATATATATAGAGAGAGAGAGAGAGTGACTCGACAATAGTGGAATTTTTACCATCCTGCCGCTCATCTCACACCGACCAGCATGCCCACACCACCGCACCAAACCTACTACCGACAGAACTTTCTCTTTTCATATGCTATCAGAGAAATGTAAATAAACTTTGTTGATTTAACAAGTTATCTGTTATCTGTATTATTTAAAAAAAACACGGCTAAAAGAATATACACGTGTATATATTTTGGCACGCATTTGTTAAAAGTACAATTAATAAATTATTTAGACCGACTATAAAACAAATATTCTTGAAATAAAGTGACAATTACAGATCAAAGTAGGGCAATGCCAAGATTGGGTATTGATATTTTTTTTTACGTAGGTAAACTTGGTGAACAACACAAGTACTGAGCGAAGCTTATTTACACAAACTAATTGATAAACACGAGTATATTTGATTTTATCCAACCAGTAAAATATCTCCTCTTAGTAAACAGTTCTTGAATGCCGCTAGTTCCGTAAAATGCTATATCTTGGATCAGCAAAGTTTTTTTTTCTTTTTCTTTGGTGTATTTAACTTGAAATACTTGCATAAAAAATATTGAGAAAAAATAAACTGAAGGCGTCATATCGTGTTTTTTCTTGGAAATAGTGTAAATAAACATGGCTGCCAGGATATATTCTCTTTTTTCATTTTTAACCATTATTTATTTTGTTTCTTTTTATTGATGATATACCAGTCTAGTTGGCGCTAATTTAGCAAGTTTCGTTCAGCCTGGAGATAGAACCATCTTTGTTAGTTTTATTCTTTCACAAAAAACATGAGTTTATGTTTGATTATTAAATGTAGAATGTGCCAACAACCTTTCTAGCGACCTTGGCTACGGATTTGATGTACGTGCTCTATTTAAGATTAGGAATGAAGGTCAGAGCAGGAAGTTTGTCTAAACATAGAGCGTCCTCAAGATTAGAGCCATTTATTTCAGTAAGAGCCAGATGTAGATCAGAACGTTGATGATGTAAATAGAGAAGCTTGGTTTTATATGCACTAAATTAACAAGCAACCTTTTTCATCACATGCTCAAGATCAAAGGAAATAAAATCAAGGTGATCTTGGCCTTTTCTCATATTAGAGGTGTTGTCAAGGATGGTAGTGCTGTCTGCATAAATTTCTACGAATAATCGAAGAATGTGATTTGGGAGATCGTTGATGAATATCAAGAAGAGAATTGGGCACGGGATCGAACCCTGAGAGGCGCCGACATTAACACTGTGATCGTCTGATTTATGCTCATCAACCACTACTCTACATGATGTTATATATGATTATTAAATCTATGTTTGACATATACGGCATAATCGCGTTGACACACCGGTTCTCGTCAGATAACCGAAGTTAAGCAACGTTGAGCCTGGTTAGTACCAGCTGGGTGACTAGCTTGAAATTCCAGGCTGTGCATGTGCTCTCTGCTTATCTCGGCATTTGTTTCCAGTCGCCCTGTACGTACCCTTCACTTGCCACTGGTATTTAATAATGCCGATTCATGAGAAGTGCGGTTGGAGATTGTGAACCTCCTGTCACAAGAATTTCACGCGCAGGCAGCCCTTCGTGTGTATGCATAGTCTGTCAAAGACTGAAGCAGCCGCCATTAAAATAGATAAATAAGTGCAACTCCATTTGAATATTTACATTTACAAATAGAATTTAAAAAAAACTTTATTCTCAAATCACATCGCTTAAAGAATATCGATTTAAAAGTAGACATTACTTAGAATTTAATTTATTAGTTTTATAACTAACTTTGCTGTATTGTTCGCTTTGAATTTTATTGCATCTTTTTGTTCGATGTGATGAAAAGTTTGGGAATATAATACAATATTGTCAAGTATTATTAATCGCATTTGTACTTGCAACGATGATATTATTTGTTGTTAACAACTGCAGTAAGTATATTCCTCTGCAGATATAACAATTGAAGTGGAGGCTTTTCAAAATCTGTTTGCTATTTCATTTCGTGTCCATGACAGGGTCAACCAGAGGAGTGCCATTCGCAGTAGAATTAATACTGTTACATTATGGATGGTCCCCATGTCGCATAGCTATTACAACTGCATGTATAGTCATATCGCATGATTACGTCAGCTCAACGAAGTTTAGCAACGCTGAGCCAGGCCAGTACCAGGTGAACGACGTCATATATAATGTCATGTAAGATTATGTCATCCATGACATCATAGCAGATGATGTCATGGATGACATCGTCGAAGCTCTGTTCCACATGTCTTAATGCATGACGTCATGTATGGGGACAAAGATTCCCCGGGTCCCCTGCTAATAGGTTATCAACAGTGATTAGTCGTGTATCTTTTTAGGTAAATTTTGTGTTATAGAAAAGACGGAAACAATGACATATATGATATACTATAATTAAGATTGAGCATGATGCGCTCTACCAAGATTTTACCCTTCTATGGTTCAACTTTCCTTTATTTTGGAAACCTAATAAAGAGTAATGTACTTTGTCGGGAGAGAGTGTGTCTTGGTTCTATCATATATAATCCTCAGAGGTATTATCCACTTCTTTCTAAAGCAGAGTGAAGTATTAAAATTGTTAGCCTTAGCAGGGAATGTTAACAGGTGCTTTCCGGCCATTTCCGTTGCGCCTTAGAAATTTTTTCTTTTTCTTTTTCTTTCTAATAGTCTTTGTTTCATAATGCGAATATGATAAACACGAAATAAAAATCGTTTTTTTTTTTTGAAAGACAATCCGAGTTTTAAAAGAATTAAAAGAACGTCCAATCAACAAGCACATTTCTACACTCATTAATAAAAAACAATTTAGTTTGTAACTCAGCACCAAATTTAATTGATCTTTGATGGATGACTATTTAGAACACTAAATCGAGCATAGATGTTAATCGTATCGATAATATTCTTTAAAATGTAATTGATACACACAAAAAAATGTTGGACATAGATTGCAGCTTTACTCGGTATTGTATTGATGCAGAATATTGACAGAAAAAGGAGATACAATTAAACCACATAAAGTGACCTCGAATCTTTGGCCAGGAAGAAAGGACTGAAAATATACAGGAAACTTGCCTGCTATTAATATAAACACTCCGAAGTTTATGTAGAAAACCAGAATAGTTTACCCCGTAGAACGCCGTAGTACTTATAATACAACAAGTCTGCTAAGTTACACGAGTTAAAAGGTTAGCAGTTGAAGCAAACCCTAAGGAAATTATATAGAGCATCAAGTTTCCATAAAGTGAACCTTCCTATTGTTGACAAAGTTGTAACAAAATGAGTACGATCTTTGTTTGGATGAATTAATAACACGTACAGAAAACATATCGGCAAGTTGAAATGCGAATTGTTCCTTTCAACTTGCCGACATGTTTCGATTACTTTTGCGCAAATTAATTCATTGCTTGACATTGTTTAAGTTTACATATTTTTTTTTTATCTATCTGTCGATAACTCAAACGGTAGAAAACGCAAATGCAGCGCTTAGTGTTTTGGTTTCGATTCTATCTGATGGCACTCGTCACTTTTTTATTTGAAATCACTAGTATATATATATATATATATATATATATATATATATATATTTTAGGTACAATATAATATTCAATTGAGAACTTGTTTTGTAATAATAAATATGAAATCTGCATAGATTAAAATATATTTACGAGTATTTTACGGCCGGGCAATGCCGGGTGACCCACGCTAGTGTTGTAATTATATTATACCACCTGTGACAGTAACAATCGCATAAATAAATACTCCATGAATTATTATTAGAACCATTTAATGTTCAGGGAAGTTAGATATATAGTGCGTTCTATTAGTGTCATCCGTAACAATAAATGTCTGATTTTCACAAATAATTGCAGCTATTTTTATGTTCATGTTTACTGGAAATGTGTTGTGTGAAAATGTACGCGCATGCGCCTCGCATACTTAACATCAGAATTAAAACGAATAAATCTATTTTGCAGCCGATGAAATTAGACATAAGCCTATTCATTTGATCGAACATTCACGAGAAATACTTTTTGCCTGAAGGCTAAATGACACTTGGACAGTTTATAGTGTTATCTTAAGCCGTAGAATGCGTCCGAAAATGTTAAATAAAGTAATTTACAAAAATAAATGTGACGTCGTTCTAGTGACAGCAAAATCTCATATTCTAACGATGTGTCTATTTAGTGCGTTTAACGATGAAAATTTATGTTATACTAGCAAACCGCGCGGTGTTGCCCGGTATTAGATACGCTTAAATATATTTGAATTCATCCAGTTTACGCAATTATTATATTAAACTTTATATATGTTATTGAGCTGAACCCCAGATGCGCGTATATATATATATATATATATATATATATATATATATATATATATATATATATATTTATATACGCGTATCGGGGGTATATATATACTAAGCCACCCTCTTTGGGTTGAGCACTGTCATAATTGTACTTCACCTGCTGCTTATTTAACGATTAAACGAATCTCGCTATTTGTTTGCTAGTTGCTCGAGCACTGTTAGGCGATAGGCAAATGTTTATTTGATAGACATTTGATGAATTATTTACGAGACCGTCTCATGGTCCAGTGGTTAGTGCTGTAAATGCGATGATTCTAGCTTCGATCCTCGCAAGGGAAAGGTGCTAGTCTAACCGTACTGATAAGTTGTGATACAATACTATATGTGTGTGTGTGACTTGGATGCCATCATCTAAAATCGAAACAAAAACATACGACACTCTCCCACTCATATATATATATATGTAAAATGTGATTCTTGCTTCGTTCAAAGTTCATAAAACCATATTTCTACATTACCAATTTAATTGAAATTTTCAGAAAATTTATCTGTAAAGTCAAGGAATGTTTGCATGTTATTAAAATAAAGTAAGATCGTTAAGATCGCAAATTATAAAAATATATAAAATAAAATAAAAATATTTTTCGTAACTGCGAGACTGTCCGCCATATTTCATTTCCGGTAGAAATGAGCCGTTCACGTGCATCACACGTTGACGAATTTCGAATTACAACATTTAACTATCAAATTAATAGATGGGTAAAAAAAATCCCTATTTTTAAAATTATATATACATATATATATATATTATATTATATATATATATATATATATATATATATATATATATATATATATATCTTTTTGTACTCTAACTTTGCAATTGAATAAAAAAAACATATCATAAAACTTTAATTAAACTTGGAAATACGATTTAAAAAATAGCGCGGATCGGTAAGTGCACTAGCACCATTTGTTTATCTTAACTTTTTATTTTTAAAAGCCTACCTAAAATAAATTTGTCTAATTCTTAATTTCTTATGCTATTGGAAAAAAAAAGAAGGTAAATATGAAGAATTACTCCACCCTCGAAAATTCCTTTAAACTTACTACTTCTGTAGGTTTTCGGGGTCGCTGAAAACGAAAATAACGTTTATAGTAAAGGCAAACGAGCAGTTTCCAAGATATGAAGAAATGTTAGTTTAAAAAAGTGGAGGATCACTTTTCCATAAGAATTGAACGTAAAATGATCACCCACTTTATGGCCACGATCTTTTTTTGGGAGGGGCTTTCTTTTTACCTTTGGGAAATCCTTATAATTACCTGTTTAAATTGCAAAATGCAAAAGAAATCAAACAAAAAACTTTTTAGCCAAGAAACACACAGACAATTTTTTTAAAAATAGCATCCATTTTTTTCTATCGAATTCATTTGCTGTTTTTATTGAAAACTATTTTCTCTCGGATTTTTGATAAAATTTTCCATAAAGGGCCGTGCGTCTCACGTTCGTATATAACAAAAACATTTTTTTTTAGATTTCGGTGTGCTAAAAAAGAATCTGCAAACCGTTTCCGTCGCAAAAAAATAGTTTTTATGATATGAAGAAATTACTTTTTCGAAAAGTAGTCGATCACTTTTCCATGTAAATTTAACTTAAAATAAGCACCCACTTTCTAGCCACCTGAGAGAGGGGGGATTTTTTCCCATGTTTATTGGCTAAACAGCTTTCGTTTATGCTCGTGCGTAGCATAAACGAAGGCTACGGCTGTGAAATGGGAAATAGTCCCAGAGTCCAGGGGTTATTACCATGCAAAAGAAATCAAACAAAAAACTTTTTAGCCAAGAAACACACAGAAAAATATCCCTCTCTCAGGTGGTCAGAAAGTGGGTGCTCATTCTAAGTTAAAGTGATCACCCACTTTTCGAAAAAGCAATTTCTTCATATCATGAAAACTTTCTTTTTGCGACGGAAACGGTTTGCAGATTCGTTTTTAGTACACTAAATCGACAATAAAATATTTCGTTATATACGAACATGAGACGGGCCTTAAAGTAAAATAATACCGGATTTTTGGGGCAGATTTGCCGTTTAGTTGTAAAACCAGGTAATCACTAAAAGGGACTCTTAAAAGTCGTCATCTGTATCGAGCAAAAGTTTAATACCACTGATTATATGGCCGCCTACGTCACAGTAACATATATTGAGTGAGTGTCTAACAGTATTTTGTATATTTTTTAGTTTAAACTCATTTTCCCCAAATTTCCCCAAACTTAACGTGTTCGATACAGTCTGCCGCCATTTGTATTTTTAAAATATACCGATAAACACTGCATGTTTTTGAACCTATTAAACATTATACATTACATAAAAACACTAAAATCTTATCCAGTTAGGTAGAACATTTACTTTTCTTGCCTTTGATAACATTTATTTGTTATATATTTATTTTTTGACAATTTCTTTGTATCTGTGTTTAGTAATACAAACCCTTTTCATTTAATGTAACGTTTAGTCGGCTCGAAAAACAGTGTTTTTCGGTGTATTTGAAAGATACAAATGGTGGCGGACACTGTTGATTACGTTAAATTTGAGAAAGTGAGTTAAAACTAAAAAAACTATACAATATACTGTCACAAACTCACGGATTATGTCAGCCTATGTCATGGTAACATATACTCGGTGGGTTTTTGACACTGTATTGTATAGTTTTTAGTTTTCAACTTACTTTTCCAAACTTAGCGTATTCAACAGAGTCTGCAACCATTTCTGTTTTTCGAGCCGATTAAACATTTTACATTACATAAAAACACTAAATAATTATCCAGTTAGGTAGAAACATAACTTACCTTACCTTTGCTTTCATTTTTTTTGTTTTGGGACAACTTTTTCGAATCTGTGTATAGTACCCCCCCAATCACTCAAATATCAATTACTAACTCACATTTTTGTATACAGAAAACAAAATAAACACAAAACATTTAGCGTTTCAACATTTTTGCTATGTTCAGCTTTATCCACTGATTGTTGGTCGAGCCCAAGCCATGATCAGGATCCAATTCTGCAAGAGTACCATTTTTTTCATTTTCGACTTTTTTAAAACAACTTTTTGGAGTGGATTGCTGTACTAAGAATAAAAGAAACATGCTTTTTCTCTATTTTATTAGAAATTTCCATTACACCAAATTGAGCCACAGCAACGCGTGGCAGGGTACAGCTAGTATATATATATATATATATATATATATATATATATATATATATATATATATATATATCCGTGTGTGTGGGGGTGTATGATTACTTCATTTAATCACATAAATGTATATACGAAGATATAATTTATGTGTATATTTTGAAAAAATTATTTTCAAATAATAAATCTAGATTTGGAACCGTTTAGAGTTTTTATTTGAAAAGCATCTCTGACATTCATTCTTAATGGATGCTAAGATTGCATCATTAGGTACCAGATTAGTTTTGTGGCCATAAGAATAAGGGTCTTATTTTTGTTTAAACTAGTTCATGGCCAGTCCTCCATGTGCTGCGCCTAGAAGTTTCGGGTTAATATAAAGTCATTCTAATGTTTATATTATTATTATTATTATTATTATTATTATTATTATTATTATCATCAAAAATTGGAGGATTTGGTGAGGTATGGTGAGAGGTTTTGGAAGAGTAAAGAAGCCAGTACACCGGAGTTGTTTTGCCAAATAAAAAAAATTAATAAATAAGGACCGTCCTGTGTCTATAGAGAGAATAAGTTTACAGTTTGATATCAGTATGGGAACTGTACAGATAATTATTCGAGATGAACTAAAGATGAAGGAGATTAGCGCGAAGTTTTTCTCAACGGTGCGCGGAGAAGATTAGCAAGATAGACGAAAGGGGTCGAGGTGATCCCGAAGTGTAGACCTTGCCCTCTGTGACTTTTGGTTGTTCCCTAAGCCGAGGGAAAACCTTATAGGGTTTTGTTATGTGGGTTATTTGCACTTGCAAACAAGAGGACTTCCATGGAGCCTTCCAGAAGCTGTTTGAACTTTTTTTTACATGGAGGTCATCACTTACCAAGGCCCGGAAACTACTTGGTGATAAGGGTTATTGCGGGTACAGTAATCAATGGGATAGTATCGTAGTAATCATTAGTATTGAATATTTGATAGAGTGCCTTACTTAAGGGGGCGGATCATCAGGAATTTGTTTATGTTCGACTTGAAGACATCCAAGTTGTAGTCAGGTGGGAAGCAGGCAGACGAAACGGAGTTCCACAAGCGTACAGTTCTAAGAAAGAAGCTCTGCTCATGAAATCTACGTTTGGATTTAGGCACAGATAAAGAGTGGGGAAAATTAATGACTGTAGTTTCAGCTAGACAGGTGTTTTTGGTGAAGGATTGGCGAGGGGGGACCAGAGATTGGAGCTCAGACGAGCACTTGCCATTGAAATAATGATAAAACAAAGACAGGCTCGCAACATCTCTTCTGTGGGAGAGATGATGCAGAGAAGAGAAAAGGGCACCCCCACTAAGCCACGAAGTCTATTATAGACCCTGCCAAGGCAGGATAGGCTGTTTTAGCAGCTCATGCTCAGACATGGCAGCAGTACTCCATCCTTGGATGTACTTGGCTTTTATACAGATAGAGAATTGCATCAGTAGTGAGATGTCTTCTGGAGCGGTAAAAGGATCACACGATTTTCCCAGCGTCCTTGGCAACAGACCTGATGTACGTGTTCCATTTCAGATCAGGAGTAAAGGTCAAACCCAGAAGCTTGTCAAAACATGGATCCTCCCATTGACGAGAGCCATCCTTTTCAATTGATGCCACATCGGGATCAGAGCGTTCATAATGTAAAGATAGAAGCTTGGTTTTGGATGCATTAAAAGTAACCAGCCACCTCTTCCCCCATTGTACCACGCGCTCAAGATCAGAGGAGATAGTACCAGAGAGAACGTTGTCATTTATGGCCTTAGATGTGTTGCCATAGATGATCGTGTCATCAGCATAGATGGCAATGAATGATTTAAGTATGTGTTTTGGGAGATCATTGATGTAGATCAGGAAGAGAGTTGGGTCCAGGTTTGATCCCTGAGGGACTCCAGCATTAATACTGTGGACCTCTGATTTCTGCCCATCAACCACTACTCTTATGAACCTATCGGAGAGAAATGATTTAATTATTGAGAAAATATTTCCAGTAATACCGTAGCTGGAAATCTTGTGAAGTAGGCCCTTATGCCATACCTTATCGAAGGCCTTCGATAAGTCAAGAGCAATTGCCCTGGAAAGGAAGCCTTTGTCAAGAGATTCAATAATCCTATGAGATATAACCATTAGCACATCTGCTGTAGATCTTGCGGAGCGGAAACGATATTGCATGTCACTAAGAAGGTTGTTTCTGCTGAGGTGCTTGACTACTCCTTTATTTAATATGGATTCCAGCAACTTACTCATGACACATAGGAGACTTATTAATCTGTACTGAGAGGGAGATTACTTTTCGCCTGAATTCTTAAATACACGGCATACTGATGAAGTTTTCCAGGGTGTTGGAAAGCACTTCTCCCTAAGGCAACGCTTAAACAGTTTTGTGAGTATGGGGGCAAGTTCGTGTTGGAGCTTTTTCAGCACTAAAACTGGAATGCCGTGAAGGCCAGTTGCTTTACTGGAATCAAGGTTCTTGATTAGCTTGGCGACCTCACGCACAGATATTTGTATGTTGTATAGCGTGTTGTCTGTTTAGGAGGAAATACTGGGAGTTGGTGGCCTTCGTCGCATAGGGTAGAATTAGCTTCAAAGTTCTTGGCAAATAGTTTGGCCTTGTCTGATACTGTCGAGATGACCTCAGGGCCATTGATGATGGTTGGCATAGAACGCACGCTTCTGTTCAGGATCCTGTTTGTTATTTGCCAAAACTGGTGGGAACCAAGCCGCTGCTGGGTTACTTTGGATTTAACGGACTGAGCATATAGCTATGTTGCATTTATTATTACTCTTTTACAGTGGTTGCTGGCAGTCCTGAAAGCAGCTTTAGTTTCAGTACATCTATTACGTTGGTAGTTATGGAAAAAGTGATTTCTGTGCGCGATGGCAGCAGCACATTCTGGGGAGAAACATGGCTGTCTGTGATGTTTTTGTTGGAATTTTTGTATGGTAGGAATCGGTCTATGCTTACAATTAACCATTCAGTCAGGTCTGATACTATAGAGGACACATCCTTTTTAAACATGGAATGCAGAGGTATATCAGATATGAATGTACGGAAGCTATGCCAGTCAGCCATAGAGTATCGATATAGAGTACAGTGAGAGTACAACGGTACAACAAGTGCATTGCAACCGGAGGAAAGTTTTCGAAGAGGACAAGAGTTTTATGCATGTATAATGAATAACAGTTCCCACACGAGAAAAGTCTGGAATCTTATTGAAGACACCTCGTAAATATGTAAGACAACTAAAGACACAGTTATTATAAACCAAACTAAATAATGGATTAAAAAGTATAAGTTAACTAATGCGATATCACATATATGTTTAATATGGAAGTTTATATAAATATAAAAAAAACATAGAAGCTTTGTAGATATGTTTAGAGTCCTGATAGAACAACGGGATTCATTAGCTGGGAAATAAAAGTGTGCAATATAAGGACCGGGAATCTGACGAATTATTAAAAAGACCCCCAAAAACAATCTCACTCAATTTCACAAATCACATTTGATATTCAATTTTTTCGATTCCTTTTCAATAATACCTGCGACCATCACACTTGAGTTGCCTGCAGGCAGAAGTTTTGTATTTGTAATGACCCTCAGTTCTTAACACCTACTCTCGTCACTCTGGCTCCGTCGCAACAAGACTCATGCAACTTTCCCCTCCTGCCTTGTGTGCACAATAATATGCGTGTCGTCTGTTTCGCACCAGATGTGCACCCATTTTGCTTTACTATGTTATGGTCCCGCGGAGCACATATGCGACAATTGGCAACACAAGAAGCACCAGCTTCTGATCGAAAGCAGCCCCTGTGGAGATTACAGTTGGTATATCGCATCAACAACTAAGACTTACCAGTTAAAACGCTGGTGGTTCGATCTCTACAATTATCTTAGCCTGTAGCCGGCATATTACTATCTGCTGATTCGTCCTTCCGGGCTTGCTACACAAGGGGATTAGCTTCGAACCCGATATGAGAGCATTTGCCTGCGTAGACTGGCATCAAAGACTATAGTCTACGTAAGCTTGGAAAAAGTTATTAATAAGAGTCAATGTTCATTTGTTTTCATTATAATATATTCAGTGAGAAATGCGAATTGTGTTTAAATACATTTGTTTTTGATGAGCAAACGATAATGTGGAAAAAGTTAATGTGATGTGTGTTTATATGTGTATTAGTGCCAGAGTGTATATGAGTATCAGTCTATTTGTGCGTGCTTGTGTTTGTGTGTGTATGTGTGTGTATGAGAAAGAGATAGATAGATAGAGAGAGAGAGAGAGAGAGAGAGACCTCAATCTCACCAGAAATGTTAGAGAAACTTAGCCAACTTGGATGCTAGCTTTTTCGTAGATTTTAACTTAAACTGTTTATTGACGAACAATCTTTTCAAGAATCCACAATGAATCAAACAACACATTCGATAAATTCAGAGGAATGCGATCGATTGGCTAGCTATTCGTTTATTTATTTTTATTAATTCAGACGAGTGCATGCGCAAAAACCACTTTAATATTTTTTTTTTTAATTTGGACGCCTCCGATTTCTCCAACATACTTAAGATTGGTTTGAAATGCATATCACCATAATCCAGTATTTGGAGTAACCAGTATGGTGACGCCAGTGTGTAATAGACCTCCAAATAGATATGATAAGTTGCGCAAACTAAGTTTATGGTATCCGTTCGACGCACAATTACAGATTTATGTGAATTAATATTGAATCGAAAATTAGCATAAATTGAATCGTGTTTAACCATAAATTTGGCATCGAGCCGTTACTTTCAGTCAACTTTTCCTGTTTTTAACGGCCCCAAAAAGTCTAGTTCTTATATATTTTCATTGTCTGCATATGAAAACCGCATCTTCAACTTGCAAATTTGAGGAAGAAATTAATCTCCAAACGTGATACTGATCGACCTACGTAGACATTTTGATGTGTCTAATCAATCTACTTCAATTCATTTATTTCCTGAAATATGGAAATGAAAACTAATTGCTATTTTAAACGTAACCCTGCCAGATTAACAGACAATCAGAGCCTCTTAATTAGGGACGCATGTTTAATTAGTTGCGTCCGTTTGACCTATGCGGTAAGAGATAAAAATTCTATTTTAAATTGGAGTGTGACGAAATAATCACCGACAATAAAGATGCTACGAAACATTTAAAAGCAAAGAAGAACGAAAGGCAGGGAATGGAAACGGTCACTGATTTAAACGTTGAGGATTTTATACCGATTAACCATTGACAGCATCCTGAAGAAAATAACAATAAATCTTATAGAATCTTTTTTTTTCTTTTTCTTTTTAAGTGAAAAACGATATTTAACCTTTTTTAAGGAACATCTATGTCCCGACTGTTAATGTGAATTTACATCGATTAAAACAAACTAATTGCTGTTCCCATTTACATTATTTGGATTATTCCAACTACCAATCTCATCTTAAGTGTTATTTTCATAAAATTTCAGTCGATGTAATCTCCGACATTCTTCGGGTATATAGTGTTGAACACGCGGGGAAATCTTTGGTACTTACAAACCTATATTATATATTACTGCGCTGAAATAACAAAATTATTATTTAGCAACCTATTCTGAACGTGGGAAGAGGGAGGGCGTTTTGTAAATATTCTGTACTTTCACCCCCCAAATTAATAAATTATATGATAAAACTGGATTTTATTTGAAAATACTATTTTAAGCAATAACGCGGTGACATAGATGCATAAACAGCAAATCCGTCCGTGAAACTCGGGAACCTGTACGGAATATTTAACCCAGAGGAGTAGCATGGTTTTGTTCTGTCAGCCATGGCCGGGTAGAATTACGAAATAATACGCAATTGTATTTGGAGCGCCGTACGCACAATTAATTGAAATTTCAACCTAGAGAAGAGTGTGTCATTTACAACCGAATTTTACCTAGTACTTTATCCGTTAAGCTATGAGTCCTTGTAGGATTATTCCGTGGATTAAATTTAGTTTATTGTTCGAAATTCCATGCAGATTCACGCGTTCGCCAGAAAGATTAACGAGTTCGACAAGATACACCAAAAGAATGTCGTAGGGTACGTTGGCCGAAACGTGGTAAAAAAAAATACTCAAGATGAGAACAGATGTCCGAATAATACAAATAATGCGAATTATTGATCGTTGTCTCTAAAATAAAATCAGAAATATGTCCTCATTTAATCGTAAAAGTTTCACCAGAAAAAAATGTTACACGAACGTTAAAAGAAGGGAAGCACCTGGGCACACAGTCTTTTCACACCGACAACACTCGCTGGTAAGCGATAAAGAAACAATTCAATAATTATACACACACACACACACACACACACAATATACATATATATACATATATATGTATTAAGAGGGTTGTTCCAAAAGTAATGCCTCCTTTTTTTTAACAAAAAAAACGTTTAAAAGCTTCGAAGAATGAGAGTGGTGGGATTAAAACGAAAGACCCTTTGTGCCACAGGATTTATTTTTCTCCACAGTAATCACCATCTTCAGTGCACTTTTCTATCCTCTTTTATGCTTCGCTCGTAAAAGTTCGGAGCGGGATTTGTCACTTACATCTCTGTCGCCACCTGGCAATAGCAGATCCCATCGCCTATAATCTGACATCAACGAGTGCCGATGAATGTTGATCTTGTTGAATTTTTTTCTAGATGTGTTACAAGAAAGGTTGCTCCCCCCCCCTTTTTGTAAATAAGAAAAACATTAGATAAGTGGAAAATGAGATTAGGATAAGCCGAGACTCGAACTTTGTAAGCAAGGTTCAGACATAGATTCAGAAAGTGAAATGTTAGAATTTGGCTATTCTAAAATTTCATGTAAAATAGTCTAGATATGTTTTTGTTTATGTTTTTGGAAAAAAGAATTTAATTCTTCATTCTTTTATGGAAATTGAAAAATAAAGTCAGCTAAAAAATAATGAACAGTACAATTTAAAAATATATTTAAAAATAGGTAAGTGAGAATTCTTTCTCTGCAAAAGTGTGTTTTGGGAACATGTGCCGAGCTACGTATGTTTACACCCCGTCAGTCGATCACGTTTTGAGCCATACATGACGTCATAGCAGAAAGGGAGATTCTCAATGATAGAAGCTAGGATTAGCAGATGAGCTAGTCAAAGATCAGAGACAGTCGAGTCCGGATCGAACAGTCAGCAGAGTCGGTCGGACAGAGCTGACATAATCAGAGAAGGGTCTCTTTAGAAGCGAAGGGAAAACGTTTAATCATGTAGAACGACATTGAATTCCTTGACGCCATCATCATTCGGCCGATCGATCCGATAATGAAGAAGTTATCATTATGATTTTGTAAAACTGTGGCGTGTCATCATTCAACAGCAAAAGGTGAAACACCCTTAATATGAACTTTGTCTCCCTCATCGTTATTATGAATTTGATGTAACTCTCCCAAGAATATACATCCCCTATCTCCCCCCTCGCTAATATATGTGCTAATAAGAAACATCCCAGAACTGTATAAATGTCATCTACTCCTCTCTCCTCCTCCTCTGTGTAAAAGAACAGTAAATACACATTCATTCAATAATGTATACTCTCACTGTGTATAAGGAATGCTCTCTCCCTGTATCAATCTCTCTTCCTCTCATCAATATAAATGCCCCCATCCTATCTCTTCAATATGAAACTCATCACTACGCAACAGATGTAGGAATTCAGTTCTGATGCCTTTCCATAATAGGTTGTGCTTTCTTAAAGTCTCACACTGTAAATATCTGTAGCAGAAAGATAAACTTTTAGATCTTAAATGCATAAATTTAGTCATCATAGCAATGCAATTTGCAGTCTTCTATGAAAGAAATCCTCGCAGAATACAAAATAAGGGTCATCACTTTTGGAACACCCCATGTGGCCGTTTCTTGCATCTTTAGTAGCTGTGTTCGGCTGTTTAACTGAAGACGAATAAAAATCATGCATGGAGACATAAAGAGACTTGTTGGTGGTTTTAAACGATTGATTGGAGAGATAGATTAATTCCCCAGGAGAAAGACTGAAACTTATTTCCCCATACAAAATGTGTAACATTAATTTCTTCTTAATTAATTTCTATTACTTAATTAAAAATTAAGTCAACGAATGGACAGTCTCGTAGAGCTTAACTTAGATCTCTACACAGACATGACAGAAAAGAATAGAATTATTCCTAAGATTAATATATGCTTATTTATATTTACAGATAAGAATAGTGCTGAAATAACTTTAAGCATCTCATTAAAATAGCATCTAACAACATTGAAGCATGCCACGAACCAAAGGAACATCAGACTTATCAGAATTTCTGCGAGGACGAACGTGTGTCAACATGAAGGCAGGCTTAGCCAATTCAAAATAGCAGAAAATCTTTCATTAAAACTTTCTACTCTTAATAGAGTTATCGTGCAATTGATAAGAGAGGACAAAGAGTACACAAAAGCTTGTCCAGGTCGCCATCTTCAAGAATCATGCGTTTTGTGAAAAGAAATATTGAAAAGAATCCTCAGTACAAAGGTCCTGAATATGACCTTAAACTATATCCGATATGAGGGCCCCAGCTTGCAGGCCTTAGGCAGTGTGGAGCCACCCTTTAATTGTTATTGCTCCCAGGTCCACTCTGACCCGGAGTGGCAGCACCTGTTAGGGTCCCAACTATGGGTTAAATAGAATACGACTTAAAAAACAAATATACTATATTAAAAGAAATCGTTCTTCAAAATCACCAAATTCGGCATTAAATAACCTGAAAAGGGTTGATATGCTGTAAAACAAAACAACCAACCAACCTCGGTACAAATTGTCTGACATTGCAACACAATCTGGTATCAGTCCTAGAACAGCTGTCAGCTATTTTTATAAACTGGGCTATTATGGTAGGGTTGCGAGAAGGAACTCCTCTTTTTTCTCCTGTCAATATCAAGCACAAAAGAGATTGAGCTTGTGAGATAGTGGAGAGACTTATCATCCTTTGGACCAATGTCATTGTCTCGATTTGTACTATTGTCCAACAGTGTAAGAGTATGGGTATGAAGGCTCCCTCGGTAAAAGTTTTACTTAAAAAAAAAACAACGCTGAAACATTACGGTTTCTCGGTTATAGCATGGGATAAAATTTGGAGTGATGTTCACTCAGACCTGGTAGAGTGCAAAGAAATTTTCAATTCTGCTAAATATGTTTCAATATTAGATTAAGGACTACTTCCAATATTTTGAAGTGGTAAAACGAACCAACTTAACTCCTTATGGAAGAGTGAGCTCCTTGTCACTCTTTTAGGGCTACACAAGATTGATTGAACCAAATTGGATAAAGGAATTTTCATGGCCAAATTAGTACCCGGATATGGACCCAATTGAAAACGTTTAGTGCCTATTAGACCGGAACATTTGTAAAAAGAAAAGGAAGCCGTCTTCTAAGTTTGAACTGTAAGCATTATTGCGTCAGACATGGCAAGAAATTTCTCAAGATGATATTGCTCAACTGATAAATGCTATGTCTAGAAAGAGTCCTAGCATTTAAAAAAAGCAGAAGGAATGTCAACAAAGTATTAGTTATTAAATTTGTGACCATTTATTTTTGATTGTGTTTTATAAAGTATATGCTTTCTATGGATGTCCTTTCTTTTCTGTCATGTCCGTGTATATTGTGTGTAGGTCTTCATCGGTTGCTTTCTTGTCGTAGAAGTGCCCCGAAGTTCCAAGTCGAACACGTGACGCACTTCCTATCTCAGAAACCAACACCTGCTTTTAGCGGTTTTGTTTAGGTAGCTGACCGTTAAAACTTCGCATCGATCACGCAATGAACACTGGATTTATATGCGAGCGGCGTCAACTACACTTAATGAACAACTTTCCACATTCATGCTAAATGGCATAATCTCTACCTACAGAAGCAGGGCCGCAATAAATGACATACCTTCCTCTCCTTAAAATAATAATAATAATAATAATAATAATAATAATAATAATAATAATAATAATAATAATAAAATAAAAAATTAATAATAATAATAATAATAAAATAATAATAGTAATTAAAAATAATAATAAAATAAAAATAATAATAAATGTGATTAATAATAATAATAATAATAAAAGTAACAACAACAATAATAATAATAGTAATAATAATAATAATAATAATAATAATAATAAAAACCATCAAAATATTTTTGTCACACCATTTCGCACGGCTAGGTCCGATTCCATCGACTTTCTAAGAACTCACTTGGTTGGCTATCTCTATAATCCCTCTTGAATTTCTTCATACACCCAGGATTGCCCATCGACCAACATCAAATCTGCTTAAGATCGATAGTAGCTCTGTTGACTAACCTGCTGTTATTATTCCAGTACGAAGCATCCTTGACTCCCATCTTATGCAAATCTTCCTATAACATCATTTTGCATTTTGTACGATTCAGGATAAGGCATATTTATCATAAATTTACAAACATCGAGGATATTTTATAAACCTACTATGCAAAAGTTTTGCAAAACTTCCAAAGCAGTGGTTGGGTCGAAAATAAATTTGCAATCGGATCAATCACTGTTATATTTAAAGGGACGACGAAGCAATTAAGTCGTTGTATACAAAACGCAGGAAATATTGTGTGAACAAATAGATACAGCAATCAAATGTTGGGTAAGAGCGATCGACAAAGAAAATCTCAAGTCAGAATTATGAGAAAGTTTCTTTGGACTTTTCTTAGATCTGGAAAAATGAACTTGTATGCAAGAAAAGAATATAGCGTTCGTTTTTATTTTTCAGAAAATAAATAAAGAGCTTGAAAGATTTGAAAAACAGCATCCTTTCAAAAGTTAATTTCAACTTATACCGTCTGTATAAACAAAGAAACGAAAAAGAAATCCGCGTTTGCGCTGGTTCAGCACGGGGTTGAAATTAGTACTAAAAAACTACCATTTCATAGCCCTGAAGAATTTTTTTGCTAAGCTGAATAGATTAAAGATATTTTCCAAGTCGATCTGAATGACGCATATTTTAAAATTTCAAGTCAACTAAAATAGCTAGGCATTAAAACACCAAAGAGGATAGGTAAATGTGTAAGGTTAACTTTTTAAGTCAAAGTAGCTTCCACCATTTTTAAGTCAAAGTAGCTTCCACCATTTTCCAAGAAATTATAGACACTATATTGAGGTTTCTCGAGTTCAGGATTTCATACAGTTAAGATCTTACTATAATAAGTAAGACCAGAGCACAACATGATGAAGATGGTCTCTCGAATGCGGGATTTTTTATTTAAAATAAAAGAAGGGTAGTGTTACTTCTTCATTGAAGAATAAAAATATCTGGAATACATTAACAAAAATGATAAAAAACCGGATCCGAAAAAGACACAGTTATGAAAGGTATACTGGCTCTAAAAAATATTACATAGCTATAAAATTTTCTGGAGTTTACTAACTATTACCAGAATCAATTCAAAATATACAAGACAAACGGACCCACTCAATGAGCTACGACAAAAGACAGGTTGTGAAAATGGACACCTTAATGCCTGGGCGTTTTGTATAAAAATAAAGAAAACAATAATTTTAAATATTTTCCTCACGTATCATGAACCAAAACTAGATATGATAGTTGCTAGCGATGTGACATCATAGGTAAAAAAAGGCAAACCATTGCACACGCATTAAAACCTCTGTTCCCAGGAGGAAATACTATTTTCCGATCCTGAGAAAAATTACATATTTTTACCGATATTTATACGGTCGATTTTTTTATGCATAACTCTCTATTCACAATACTTGTGTCGAACAAAAGGGCTACCCGGCTACATTGCTAACAGATTGCGTAGTGGGAATTATTCTTTTTGTCTGTTTCTGGGTGGGAATTTTAAAAGTGTGTTGCATTAAAGCAAATACTTCATAAAATATGTAATAGTCAAGAGATAATACGAAATAGTGTTTTTTTCTCTTGGACAACATTTTTATATTGATAATTAAAATTATTAAAATAATAATATAAATCAAATAATGAAAATAATAATTAACCGTTACTATGCAGTGTATGGCATCTTAACGGCTTATTTTAAATTATTCAAATGTATATATATATATATATATATATATATATATATAATTATATATATATATATAGTGGGGATGGTAATTAATAAAAACTGAAGAAAGTGCTCAATACTGCTGTAGAGCAAATATGCGTTTTATTTTTTATTACCGTATCTTTCTGTTAAGTTACATTATTGTTTCGGCTACACGGACGTTTTTTGGCCATCTGTAGCGTCCTCAGACTTTTACAGAAATGTTCGCTATTTTGGGATGAAAGAGCTCATTCACTCTTCCACTCTTTTATCCCAAAATAGCGAACATTTCTGTAAAAGTCTGAGGACGCTACAGACGGCAAAAAAAAACGGCTATGTAGCCGAAACAATAATGTAACTTAACAGAACGACACGGTAATAAAAAAAACTGTATGTACATACATATATATATATATAAATTTATATATATATATATATAGATATATATATATAGTAATTTATAAAATATATATGGCGATTAAGCTACACTGAATATTCCGCGTTTAATCCACTCTAGGACACCTCAGGCTTATGCGCATAAGCCTGAGGAATCCTAGAGTGGATGAAACGCAGAATATTCAGTGTAGCTTAATCGCCATTTATATTTTATAAATTACTAACTAGCTCTACCTACTTATTGAGCATTTTGAAGTAAATACTTAAAGTTTACGCATAAATCTATACTTTCGTATATTAATTTTATGTGAGTAAATTAAGTAGCTATATATATATATATATATATATATATATATATATATATATATATATATATATACAATAATTTCTAAGACACGGACACAGTTTCGTAAATATTAAATATTTATTATATTTTCTCGGTGTTACATGACTCTCCAAACTAACATTTTAAAACAGAAAGTAGTTGCTATTATTATCTATAATATATTTACTGTTTTATATTTTTTTCATTTCAGAATACTCGTCTACGTTGCCTATCTTGTACGACGATTACGTACTGAGGATTGCTGAGAACCGTTTATTTATATTTCGCAGTAATCAAAACAAATTCAGCTAAACTGGCAAACAAAAAAAGATCAATTGAAACATATCATCTAAAAAAGTAAGCGAATAATATTAGCACATTTACTCATTTAATAAGATTTTATTAGAATTTCACGCTTAATATAAAATTAAGGTTCAGGAAAATTAATTTTCATGTACATCATTGTGCGCCTCCACCTCGTCCTTCGATTAATATTTAAATATTTTACAGTAATTTTCCGTTTGCAATTTTTTTTAAATTATCTATATCCCAGGAAAACGTTGTGATACGTGTAGTGTTATTTATTCAATAAAAGAAATTCAAAAGACAACTGCAATTCTCCATAGTTTATTTCATAGTAAAAAAAAATAAATACGAATTGATTAATATCATAGAATCCATTAACGTTTTTCATAACGAATGTTAACAATATTCTTCTAGAACTTAATGGATTAATCCTATAATATAAGCTTCGCGAGCGCATATTTATAAATGTACTTAAATAAAAAAAAATAAAGAAATACTTTACATAAATTAACGCATTTGATAAAGCAAATCATTTCACATTTAAATAGCTTCGCCAATTATCATTCAGCTGAACGAAAATTGAAGAGGCTGGATATTTGGCAAATTAAAGCATAGAAAAGTGTAGGTCAATCATATACTGCGAAACATAAATAAACGAATGTTGTAAAATGGTATGAATTTGGTCTATCAAGATGTTGAAGAGCTAGGGGAACAGGAATGGCACGCTTAAAACAAGGGACGTTTTGTGCCCCAGAATTTATTTTTTTACATAGTCAACATCTGATGTTTCTGATTTTTTTTTAGATGAAAATTGGTTAATTGCATTATTTAAATCCATCAAACAACTCCTCTCATCTTGAGTGCGTATTTTCACAACATTTCGGTCGATATAACCTTCGACCTTCTTCAGATGTATCTTGTCGAACTCGGGAAGGTTTCTGTCGAACTCGAGAATTAGGACGGAATAAAGGGTTTCGCTCGAAATTCTGTCCAAATTTCGACATAAACTTTTTCCGAGTTCGATAAGATATACCTGCAGAAGGTAGGGGGTTATATCGATCAAAACGTTGTGAAAATCACACCCAAGATGAGAGAAGCAGTCCGATGAATCCAAATAATACGAATTGACAACATAATTCTCCGTGAACGTTTGTCAGCGCTTTGTCATACAAGGAAATTCGAAAAGCCAAGGCTCTTCTTTGTTTACTAGAAAAGTTGAAGAGCTACGAAAACGGCAGTGGTACCATTAAAACGAGCGACGTTTTATGAACCAAATCTTGTTGGGGAAAATCACCACAATTTTAAACCCGGTCTGATCCATTTGAGTGTAATTAAAAAATAAGAGGCATTATTTAGGAAGGGCTCTTATATATATATATATATATATATATATATATATATATATATATATATATATATATATACAATGGGTTAAGAAATATATATATATATAAAAGTACGTTCAAAAAATATATATATATAAAAAGTACGTTCAAAAATTAAAAAATACCGAATGAAAACAACACTAGTAAATCAATACTGGGAACTCATAGAAAGCGGGCGTTCACCGGTAGTCGAATTGAAAATAGTAAGACAAGCAAACCCATGTTGAGATATAGACCATGTAGATCATGCTTTGATGAAAAATTTGCTATCCTATACTTTAAAGAACCCCAACATCTAATAAATTTTAGGAGAGAAATTACGAACAACTGTGTACACATGATAAAATATACTCTAGAATAGCGATACAAAATAATTTTTAAATTTAACAATAACAATAGAAAATATATAAATAAAAAAAACATATACATAAATTATGATATTAACATACTATCAAATTATAATTATCATATTAACATATACATAAATTATCATAAATATATATATAAACTAACATAATAAAAAAAATTTGAAAATAAAAAAACCCACTTAACTAAACCTAGGTTTAAAATAGGTCAGCTCACTAGATATCTACGCTTCTCGCTAAAAAAGGACACACAAGGAAAGAGTTGAACGTAAAGTCAATTGGGCCTGTGTCCTGTAAGTGCTTGCCCATTAGCTCGTTAGGGGCGCGACAAAAACTAGGAAGCTGATTGGCTAACTAAAAAATCAATAGAATGTGCGTATATAAAAACGCGAGATAACCCAAAACTCTTCGCATAAGCCTGACGAATCCTAGCGTGGATGAAATGCGGAATATTCTGTCAAGCTTAAGTGCCATATATATTTTTATAACTTACCATATATATATATATATATATATATATATATATATAATTATATATTTAAAAAATCATATAACACAATAGAAACTGTTCTACACGCATATTTTCTAATTTTTAGTATGAAAGTTTTATATGTATTGAACACATTTAAACAGGGTTTGTATTGTTCAATAAATTTTCACGTATTGATATACAGGGAGTAACAAAAATATTTGTTACATTGCTATTTGTTTTTATATTCTCTAAAATATCAAGTTTTATGAATAAAGTTTACACTAAATCTTTAAACAGATATTATCTAAAAATGAAACGGAAATGAGATATCCTTAGTTGGTAAATATTTATAAACAAATAAAAAAATAAAATTTATCATATGCAAAAGTATTTAACACACTGTAAATTTTCATTCTTTAGCAGTCATTTCATCTTGCTACAATATTTCAACCAATCAGAAGACACTCCAGGTTTCTGGCCTTTTATAGGTCAGTTGAGAACAGCTCTTGTTTCATTTTGTATTTAAATGGGTCAAACAATGGGATTAAGTAATGATATGCGCCGGGAAATCATAGCATGGCATACATATAGAAAGGAGTGCAGGAAAATAGCTTCAGAATGAGATTGGTGATGAGTATAGTTTAGGCTGGCATAGAAAAGTGGAAAAACAGGTGGTATACTAAAAATCATCTAAGAAGTAGTCAGCACATAAACTAAATGGGGTTACTGCTTGTTACATTGCTTGTAACGTGAAGAAAGAACCATTTCTGACTCGTTCAGAAATTCAGTAGGATTTACAGGAAGCAGATACTGAAGTAAGCAAAGACACAATCGAAAGATCATTGAATCTTACAGGTCTTTATCCTACATCACCGAGAAAGACGCAATTGTTGAGCCCGAGACACATGAAAGATCGTCAGAAATTTGAATCGGATGACTTTTTGGATAAAGTTATTTGGTCAGATGAAACAAAACTCGAGCTTTTCGGAAGAAACATGTGAACTCATGTATGGAGATAAAAGGGCACATCATTTACTACCATTTACTACCATTCCCACTGTAACATTTGCGTGTAGAAATGTGATAATTTGGGGCTGCTTTTTCTGCAAATTGAGTTTCGAAGAGACAATTAATGCAGCAAAATAAATGTAGATTTTATAAACGCATCTGTTTAAGAGTGCCGCAGATTTAAGATTGTGTCGTAACTGTATCTTCCAGTAAAACAATGATCCCAAGCACAAATCTAAAATAACTATGAAATGGTTTAATGTTAACTGGATCAGTGTTCTAGAGTGGACATATCCAATCACCTGACCTAAATCCCGTCAGAAATATGTGGACGATTTTGAAGGTTAGGGCGCATGCAAGAGATTCCGGGAATATCAAGAAATTGAAGAAAGTTTGCAAAGAAGAATGGTTGAAGCTACAAGCAAGTGCTTGTAAGAAACTAGTAAGCAGTTATAGACAGCCTTTGGGTCTGTATGGCAAAACAGATAATATACACCGAAATATTATTATTAAATGTGTTAAATACTTTTGAATATGGGTAATTTGATTTTCTGTTAATAAACATTTGCCAACTAAGAATATCTTCATTTTCGTTTAATGTTTGGATAGATAATATCTGTTCATATATTGAGTGTAAATTTCATTCAAATTAACTTTATATTTTTTGAGAAATACGAAAAAAAAAACAATATACAAAATACTTTTGCTACTCACTGTATATATATATATGCATATATTTATATATATACATATATATACATATATATATACATATACATATATTTATATATATACATATATATACATATATATATTTATATATATATATATATACACATATATATACATATATATTTCATTAGATTTCTTTTAAGTGGCTAACGGATATATATATATATATATGTATATATATATATATATATGTATATATACACACACATAAACATATATATATATTAAATTCCTAACAGAATCGAAGAATAATTCGATTTCCACTTCAATTAACTTAATTAAAGAGAACTCTATTTCTTTAATTAGGAATTTCTTCTGAACTATTTCTATAGATTGAAACAAACATCTCTTTATTTCCTCTGGCCACACATAACACGTGATTTTATAAAAACTTCGTCAGCAATTTTCTTTTTCATCTTCAAATCTTTCCTCGCATCATAATTTCAAGCTAACCCATTAAGTACGTTCTCTTTGTATTGAACTTAGTTCGCTCTAATATTGGCCTCGTTGAACACTTCCAACACACAACTGAACCTATGCACTTCAATTCAAAACTACTATACAGAATATTCAACATAAATATAAGATATATTTTATGAGGACCAAATCTAAAATTAATCAGATATAGGGAGGTTACATACAGACCCTTGCTCAGGAAATCGAGCCGCGATAGCTTTTATTGCATTGGGAGTAGGGGAATTTCTTGTGTTGAAGTTTCGTCGAAATTATCTTTGAGTTTCTGACTCATTCAACCGAAAATACGACTCTACGATAAATATCCGCTCATCGATAGTGTAACGACTCATAATGAACTTGGAAGGGTTACTCTAGATGATCTGAAAAATAAAAGAAAAATATAAAAATTAAGAAAGTTTTGAATTTTTTGAACCATCAGCTTGAGACACCCTGTATATATATATATATATATATATATATATATATATATATATATATATATATATATATATATATATGATTTTCAGAATGTGTGAGATAATATAATTGTTATTAAAGTCAAACACCGTCGCAGCTCACAAGAGCCATGGCGGCCAACAAATCGAAAGTCCAATACTCGAGTTTCACCTTCATTTGCGCTCATCAGTTAGACACATAAGAACTGGGGATTCGAAACGAAAATCTCCTGCATGAGAGGTTCTGAATCCCCAGTACGGATGTGTCTAACTGATGAGCACAAATGAGTGCGAAACTCAAGACCCGGACTTCCGGTTTGTTGGCTATCATGGCTCTTGTGAGCTGTGACGTTGTTTGACTGTGGAAATACTTATATAACCTCTCATATTCTCAAAATGTTATTACTAATTGCTCGCATGATTAGCAAGTTAGATGGCGTCGTCATAACGAGTGTAAAATTACTATATGTGAGACATCAGCTTCGATTATCTAAGTTTGGATTACAATTTTGTTCGAGACGAAGTGGGTTCATTCCATAGTCGGATTTCGCCGCGGTTTGCTTTATCTGTGTGTGTTAATAGACTTTCTTCTGTGTGGTGTGGTTCCTTAAGGGACAGACTACTCACCTTTCGTGCAGGAGACTCTTTGGCAAATTTTACTCCGTAAAAATACAAAGCCACATAAAAACATAAACTCATACGAAATATAATATATGATTCATATTTTAAAAATGTAATGTAAGGTGTGTATTAAAAAATACAAATTATATATCGTTTAAAAACATCCGAATGGTAATTATTTTGCTTGCAATAAATTATTCCGAAATCCATGTGTTTCATAGATTTCTATTGTTTATAAATACCTTTGAAATCCGTTTATTTTTATTGCTATTTTATATTATTAATTTTTCCAAATTATAATTAAAGCAGTTTCAAAATAAGTTTTTTTTCTATTATACTTGCAAAGTGACTCAAAGTTGCCAGATTTTGAATGATGATCAACAAATGTTTCACATGCTGGAAAACCGCCTCTGTGGTACCATTCTTCAAGAATTCTGGTGAAAGAACTGACCCACTAAATTATCGCCCCATTAGCCTCCTCTCGCTTTTCGCCAAAATATTGGAGTCCTCAGTTAATCAAGACCTAGTCCAGCACCTAACAACTGCTAAACTCCTGACTGATAAACAATATGGATTAAGGCAAGCCCGTTCAGCAGCAGATATCTTAACTGTAGTTTCTGAACGTATATACCGTTCACTGGACAAAACAGGGGAGGGTAGAGCGGTGGCCCTTGATATATCTGAGGCATTTGACAGGGTATGGCACGATGGTATTCTAAGGAAAATTAGATCATATGGAATCACTGGAAGAATTCGTAATGTAATTAAATCCTTCTTAAGTAATAGAAAATCAGAGTTGTCCTCGACGGTCGTACATCCAAACAATATGACATAAATGCGGAAGTACCTCAGGGGTCTATCCTTGGACCTCTATTATTCCTGATATTCATAAATGACCTCCCTGATAAAATTGTTTCGGAGATGGGTATATTTGCCGATGACACCACTCTCTATAACAGATATGAGGGGAAAATAAATGAACACATATCCAAGGAAATGGCAGAAACACTAGAGGATGACCTCCGATCCGTAGTGGAATGGGGACAAAAATGGTTGGTAACATTCAATGCAGCTAAGACTAAGCTTGTTTCCCTCAATAACTACAAGAAACCTTCTCTACCACCAATAGCAATGGCCAAGAATACATTGCCTGAAAGTACTTCTTTTAAACTCCTCGGCCTAACGTTTACAGGGAATATGAACTGGAATAGATACATTGAGAGCATTGCCAAGGCTGCTGCAAGGGAGGTTGGCGCCCTCTACCGTGCTAGAAAACTACTTACGCCTGACAGCATCCTATACCTCTATAAGGCAACCATTATCCCATGTATGGAGTACTGTTGTCACATCTGGCCTGGTGCATCTGCTGCTTGTCTCTCGCTCCTGAACAGGGTTCAAAAGAGAGTCGCCAACCTGATAGGTCCTGAACTGTCATCGAGGCTTCAGCCTCTGTCCCATCGACGAGATGTTGCATCCCTCTGCCTTTTCTACAAATACTTCAATGGTTAATGCTCTGACGAACTGCAAACACTTTTACCTCCCCGGCGTAACTACCCCGACAAATCCGCCAAGCTACTAAGTCTCATCACTTTACAGTAGAGATCCCTAGGTGCAAGAAAGCCTTTTACTCCAATAGTTTTTTCCCCGGATTTCTGCTTTACCAACTGCAATGATATGCAGAAGTTCAAGTGTAATGTTAACAAACATCTTTCTACTCATCTCCTTTCATAATGACCCCGCTAATTAAGTCCCTAATAGTAGCCCCCTGCTTCAAAGTGGCACTGTGTCTTGTTTGGAGTGAAAATTGAATTTAAAAAAAAATCTCAACTTTATATTGTAATCAAAATCGAATAAATAGTCCATTTTTTTTTCAATTAAATCGATTGATTGCCGGCTCCAATTCGGGACTCATCGCGAAACGCCTAGATGAAGCTTCAAATGCCTACAGCAGCGTTTAAGTTCACAATATATTTTAATCACACATTGCACTGCAGAGAACATATTGTTGATGTTATACTCTTAATTAAATATATAATTGTTTGGATTGAAGTTATAGATGAAAAGTATCATGTTTTACTTGGTTTCTAAACGAAAACATTCATTTCGAACGCGCCCTTGTCATATTAAAGAAATTAGTTTTGCTTTTATATGCCTGGCATTACTGGTGTTGCGTTGATAATGGCTGCTTGAATTTATGTTTAAAATGAAAAAGTCAAGTATCATTTTGATATTGTGCTTTAAATAGAAATATTCATTTCAAACGCGCCCCTATCATATCAAAGAACCTACTATTGATTTTATACCTTGGGCCTTTCGGCTTGTGTGGTGATAAAACTTCTGAAATGCACTGTGATGTTATGCTGTATAAAGTGTTAACGTTCGTCAAAATGACCTGTCCCTTCTTTCATTTGGGTTATTTAAGTTATTGATACCTATCTAAGACATTCCGCACAAAACCTAAGAACACTGCCAGACACATAAATTACGTAGGTGTGAAATTTCATAAAAATCGACCCGGCTGTTTTCGAGTTGGTAGGGAAACAAAATACAGACACATGGATACGAATACACACAGGCAAAGTTGTTTTTATATAATAGATAGATAAGTAGATAGATAGATAGATAGATAGAAAGATAGATAGATACATAGAAACATAGATACATAGATAGATACATAAATAAAGAGTGATATAGTTTGTTCGATGAGCAACGCCCTAAGATTATTCAGCGTTACGTTTTTATATTGTCACGTGGCCATAATTTATTTGCCATAAAAGGCGTATTATTCTCGACTTCATCTTCTCTTAGTTAATTACCACGTTCACTTAGTCACTCCTGCCCCAAGAAATATTTTAATTTATAATCTTCAAATACGCGTTATGTTTCAATTAAAACTAATTAACCACTAACAATCTCTATTTCTACTTTTATTAAAAGGCATTGTGTCTGTGTGTATATGTGTATATGCGTGTAAGTGTGTATATGTGTAAGTGTGTATATGTGTACAGGTGTAAATGTGCATATGTGTACAGGTGTATATGTGTATATGTATAAGTGTGTATCTATGAATATGTGTATATGTGTATATGTGTAAATGTGTACCTATGGATATGTGTATGTGTGTATATGTGTATATGTGTACCTACAAATATGTGTATGTATGTATATGTGTACCTATTGATATGTGTATGTGTGTATATGTGTATATGTGTATCTATGGATATGTGTATGTGTGAGTTCGTTCCTTCTAGACTCAGAGTCAACGTGGCCGATTTTTTAAAAATTTCATTCAAATGGACTTTATATATATGGAAGCGTTCTTGCATAGGTTTCCTATCAGAATGTCTCCAATAAATATTGACATTCGATGAATAAATATCCTATTAAATAAGTAACGGAAGGAGGTATTTTGACCATAGTTAACGCCTTTATACCATCTAACATCGCAAGCGTATTTTATAAATTTTATTACCGCACAAATGGGCGGGCGCAGCCTATAAAATTAAATTAGGTTCTTTGATAAGAGAGGGGCTGATTTCATAAAATCAACAATAGGCTTCACACATTGTAATGTTGGCTATGATGTATTGAGAACAAAGTCATTGCTGGTAAGTATGTTAAGTGTATCCATTTGCGTTGCATAGGTCTCGAACTAAAGCGGACAATCAATCGATTTGATTGCAAAAAACACCTTTCGCTTGAAGATATCTTAGTTCTTAATAACGACAAATTGATCAAAACATTGTCCTGCTAGTGTAGAGAAACATGTACAAGTCTGTAAACATATATATATATATGAAAATAATGGAAATAGTATTCCTACAAAATAGAGAAATAAAAAGGAACAAACCGTATTATGTGTTCATCAACGTTTCGTCTTTATTACATTCACCCAGAGGAAGTCTCGAAATAAAGACGAAACGTTGATGAACACATGATACGGTTTGTTACTTTTTATTTCTCTCTCTCTTTCTCTCTCTCTCTCTCTCTCTCTCTCTATATATATATATATATATATATATATATGTGTGTGTGTGTGTGTGTGTGTGTGTGTGTGAGAGAGAGAGAGAGAGAGAGAGAGAGAGAATATCATTCATACGCGGCAGTGTTTAAATATCTGTTTATGTCTGGTTAAGTTGAAGTTTTAGTCATTTAAAACTGCTTTAAATCTTCACCGCTCACTCATTTTTCGACTACATTTCAAACAATGATTCCAGTTCATAGATCGCCGTCTCAGCTATATTGAGATTTTTTTAAAATTTTTATTTAGTAAAACAAAAGTTATGATGACTTTAGTGGTGTTCAAAATTCGTAAAAAACGTAAGGAGGTGAGCGACGGTTTTATGATTGGTCTCCATAGCAACCACGTCGCTACAACGACTAGTGTTGCTACTAATTCACTGCTGTCGCGAAAAGAGAAGGAACAAATGAAACATCCAGAACAAAATGAATGAAAGGGAGATAATTGGGGTAATTTTTTGTAAGTAGACGAATGCTGTTCATTGTATATGCGTATGTTATGTTCATGGGGGGAAAAAGATAAGTCTAAGTTGTAAAAACTGGAAGAGAAAATAAAAAAAATATTCTAGTAAAAAATATAATAAATTTATAATTCGAATATTACAGAATTAAGAATTGATTGTATAATGTTAAATTGATTTTTTTAAAGAAGGTTTAGTTCAGCTAAGTCCTCGGTACGTCAGTTTCACACCTGATGATAAGGACCGTTTTAGATAACCATATCCATCTCTTTTCAGCCGATACTAAAGATTTGTATTGGCTGAACAGAGGTTGACATGGATATCTAAAACGGTTCCCTATTATTAGGTTTGAAATAGACGGTACCCTTTAAACTTTATGTAAATAATGTATATATATATATATATATGTGTGTGTGTGTGTGTGTGTGTGTGTGTGTGTGTGTGTGTTCACTCATATTAAACACGCGTGGACTTTGTATTATTTGGATTCATGTCCTTATCTTGAGTTTTATTTGCACAAAGTTTTGGTCGATGTAACCTCTGATATTTTTAGGTGTGAGAGTCTCCATGTTCGGTATGTTACATGAAAAAATGCTTCCCCCTTCTCATGTAAGTTAGAATACATACAAGATAAGTGAAAATGATGTTAGGAAAAGGCTAGAATCGAACCCTGTAGGCAAGTTTTAAAGATAATGGAAATTGGAATTTTAAGAATTTTAGTCCATTGTTAATTCTATTAAGTAGCTGAATATTGTGTATATCGGAAAAAGAGTCGATTGGCCATTCTTTTAGAAATCTGGATATTAACTATGTCCGTTAAAAGAATGGATAATGCGGGTTAAAAAAAACGTGTTTAAAAATAGGTTAGATATTAAACAATTAAAATTAAGGATTCTTTGTTTGCCAAAAGTGTGTTGGACAGACATATGTAAATCCCCGAGAAAGCAAGTTCACGTTGGGAACACACTTCTGATGTTATAAACAAAGGTGATTTCTCAATATAGGATCGAGGATTCGAAGTTAGGCAGTCATTCAGTAGAGACGGAGACAGTAGAGTGAGATGAGGGAGGCAGTAGGTGAGAATCGCCGGAGACCGAGAGGAGAGCCTTTAGAAGCGAAGTGAGGACAGTAGACAATGTAGTCGAAAAGGCTTAAAACCAACTATGTTTGTAACTGTTGTTCGTGTCGTGTTTCCACCAACGTGAAAGGTAAATGTGTTTTTATCATCCTCTTGTAAGAAACTTTGTACAACCCTTCCAAGTATTATGTGTCCTCTCTATCATGAATTATATATCTCCCCTCCTCTGTATGTGTTAAGAACAGTTGTATCAATATCCACCAGTTCGGTAAAATTAATATGAAGTCCCCAAGAACTATCCCAGTCTGTTATAAATGTACCCCGCCTGTTTATCATCATAGTCGTCATGATGCTCAAATAACTGTAATATAAATGTCTATCCCTCAGAATTGTCATCATTATCGTTATATATGTGCTCCCAATATGCATCTCTGTATACATGTCTCCAATATGAACTCCCGTCATCTTTAAATATGTAACCCCTATACAACACGTAAACGAAAACGGGACTCACTCTATACTTGCATGGTATCGTATTTAGGTTATAAAGTTAAAAAGTAAATTTCCAAAAAATATAAAGTCAATGCATATACTCGAGTCAAAATAATGGAAATAATATTCTCTTGTCATAGCCCTATTATTATTATTATTATTATTATTATTATTATTATTATTATTATTATTATTATTATTATTATTATCGAAATGTCTCCCCATCTCTTCTCAACTTCCGATCTCTGTCCAACCATTCATATTTCCTTATCTTATCTCGTCTTGCTCTTATCTCCTTTCGCCCCTCCTCCCTCCCTCTCTATCTCCCCCCTCTCTCTCTCTCTCTCTATCTCTCTCCCCATTGGAGTAAATTAGTCAGGTTGCATGGTTGGCCAATGTGCATAGCTATGATTTAATGATTTAAGGAACCAATCATGCTTGCCTTACTGGTTTATTAAAAGTGTAGCTCTCTTTATGTTAGATATATGTTGCTATAAAAGTTTACGCCGGTGAGTAGGAGATCTACTGAAATCAACAAAGGGTTCTTAATCATTCTTATTGGCCAACATATATGGTATATAAACTGTGCTATGTTTTCGATTGGTGTCTTTTGAGGCTTACTCCAGATTTTCTGGATTTGATCTCATGCTCTCTGGATAGTCATTTCGGTGAAGTTTTTTTTTTTTACATTGTCCTGGCTTCTTGATAATTATTGCTGTTACTACCTATTGTTTATGCTCGGTGTTTTAGGGGTGAGACGTTGTGTTCTTTACGGTACATAGATGGGGGTAGGGGGAAATTCATATATTGTTTCAATAAGGTTGGCTTCAGATACACGCTTGACACAAGGCTCTGACTAGTCCGAGTTATTAACATATCTAGGAACGATAATTTGTTGTTATAGTTTTCCATTATGAACTGAATGGACGGAAGGATCGAATTCATATCATACAGTAAAATTTGGTTAAGAGCATGAATGTGCCATCCATATATCGCAGTCACATTGTTGACTTTAAGTTGTTTCTATTGCCAACGAGGTGCATTTAATAGGTTTCCAGACATTTTTGTAGATGCATTCAAAATTGCCGTAAACTCATGAAAATTCAGTATCTTATTGATATGCATCTCATGACATGACTGACCATCTTTTATGATTTAAGGTTCAAATAAACAATTACAGCAGGAATTGGAATACAACCTACCAAAGCCCTATTGGCACAGCTGGTGAAGCTCAAAGAAAACTTTAGAGGCTGTCGTTATGAAACAATTGAGGAGACAGAGGTTGTGACGAGGGTCATTGACACGCTCACACAATAGAACTTCTATTAGGCCTTCTAGAAATTGTATGAACGGTACAATAATGGAATTGCAGCCGTAGGAGATTACTTCGAAAGGGGATTAGAGTATTGTGCGTATACTATAAATAAAAGTCCCCATACAAAAAAGTTTGGACACTTATGTAGGGCGCATTGTAGTTTCCTTTGTGTTTAAAAAATGAGATTCTTCTTTACAGTTACCACCAGATTCCTTTGGCTAACATTTTCATGGTGTTTTCACTTTTGACAAAATATAGTCCTCAATCATACTGGCGACTACGTCTCCAAGAACTTGTTGTACTGGCTTAGCATTTGTGGGAAAGCTATAATATGTTACAGTTGCTAATTTTTAAAAAATATTTTTCTCTGTTTATTAAACATAGTTAAGTTTTGAAGTTTTTGAATTGTCACTCTCCATTTTAGCTCCTCTTCTAGTGCTTTGGGTAAATTCAAGCTGCCTACTCTATGAGAGTTATTATATCTTAGTATGGAATCTGCTTAATGGCTGTGGCGAAATTTAATTATTTATATGTAACCGATTCATAGTGAGAAGTTATGCTGATAATAGGTTTTTATTACTGAATGGTGAACATGAAGCTTATAGTCCTTTTCGATTTAAGATGTTCGATTATTTTTTTTTTAATTTTGCGAGATTTTAATTTAATTGTTTTCCTTTATGATAGATCCAGTTATTTATGTATGTGGGTCTCGGCATCAGTCAAAGATATATTGCCTAGACGAGGGTGCGCAGGTACTACGAGTTCATCAGAACATATTTCATTAAAGTATTATACAACAGGCATAGGGGTGCAATACTGCGGTGATGAGACAGTGGTTGGAGTTTGTTTGATAGTGCGGGACCTATTAGGTTGGAGCACTATCAATCAAACCAAAACCTCTGTCCAATCCCCGCAAGGTTGTATCCCTGTGCCTGTCTGTAATGCATTTGAAGTCTTCATCTCGTCCTTTCTCAGTCTCAAAATGAGTATTATTAATATCTAAATTGACACACCAATGCACGCACGCAATGTCTCTCTTGCTCTTACTTTATCTGGCTCCCCCCCCCTCAGTTACACGCGAGTCAATTTTGCTCGGGTGATATCTTTTTATTTTTTAAAGTTTTATTTATTCTTTCTAAGAAAGAAAAGAGAAATGTCGAAAGTCAAGCCAAAGTTATAATAATTCAAAGGCACCATTATTATTAAGAAAGATGCAATTAACTCGCAATTTGAAATTGAAAAAAAAAACATAGTAAAAAGTAAACTGTTGCCCGACTGAAATTTTCTCCGATAAATTCAAGTCCGAATTTCACACAAATAATTCACACACTTTGTACAAATTAAAGCTATATTATTTTAATAACAGTAAATATGGAAAATCAAAACTAGAAATACGAACTAATTTAGAAGTTGGATAAAGGTCATCGGGTACTCGTGATAAAATTTTCTCTCGAACGTCTGTGAAAATTAATCAACTGCCTGCAAATTATTTTCCTATAATGTTTAGCCTCACTTATTTAATGTATTTTGATAGAGTTTTAACTTCAGAGTTTTAGTTATTTTTAAACATACATACAATTAATCACCATCGTTTATGTAAGTGGAGACAATTTGTTGAATTCCTTATCAGATGCTTTTAAATCAGTATAATTTGTCGGGGCATTCAATAAGTTTGCAGACTGTTTCTGTACAGGCATTTAAAATTGTCTTAGACTCTTGGAAATTCAATATGTTATTCTATACGTCTTATGAGATGAATAACAATTTGTTATGATTTCACATTCAAATGAACAGAAACAGCAGGAATTGGAATACACCCTACTCAAGCCTGAATATGGCAGCTGCAGAATTTCAAAAATGCAGAACCCGTAAGAAAAGTGTTATGCAATAAAATTCAGTTTTAAACTAAGAAAAAGTGGCACAGAAACGCGTGAAATTCTTCAGACAGTTTTGGATCATCTTGTATGAATCGAGCATCAGTTTTTGAGTGGCATAAGAGATTCAAGGACACCAAAAAGTTTGTCAGGGAGGATGAGAGGATTGTGGGGAGTTAGGAAGTCAGAACATCAAAGTTAATTTGCCAAATAAAGAATTTCATGGATAAGGACCATCGTGTGCCTGTGAAAATAAGTGCACAGTTTCATGTCAGTGTGGGAACATTACACACAATTATTCGCGAGGAACTGAAGATGCAGAAAATTTTACCCTCCCTAAAGTCCAGTCTTTTCTCTGTGTTACTTTTGGTTATTCCAAGATGTCAAGAAAAATTTTAGACTGTCGTTCTGAGAAAATTGAGGAAATGAAAGAGGCTGTGACGAGGGTCATTGACACACTCACACAAGAGAACACACATGGGACCTTTCAGAAATTGTTGGAACGGTAAACCAAGTGCATTACAGCCGGGGACATTACTTTGAAGTGGACTATAGTTTCATGTGTGTACTATTAATAAATAGTGTCCAAACGAAAAAAATCTGGAAACTTATTAAAAGGGACCTCGTAGTACATTTGTTAACGAAACGGACTATTTGAATAGCCCAAATTGAAATGCTCGTTCTTACAAAATCACTTACATTTAGGATGTGGGCAACATTCACGTTTTCCTTCTTGCATGTACCCGATGTCTTTCTAGAAAGAATTCTGAGTAGAAAAATAGAAACATATCGGGATAAACAATTCCAACTACATAATCATTTGATTCATAAGATATGATTAGCAATAATTTATCGATGTGATCTGTCCTTTTCAATACTTAAATTTCGCCTAAGTTTGAGCCATCGTTAACAGTCTTCACAGCATTGTCTCTGTTCAACTGACATGCTCATTGACCTTTGTTGTGGAGACGCCCACTAATTAACATGAGCGGGTGAGTGAGATATATAAAGGTCTCAATCACCAATACCGGGGGAGTTCGGCAACGACAGCCAAATAGGCAAGACGTCTATGTTGCCTCCAGTAAGACATGCAGCACGCCACCTGCCGGAATATCTCCAACTGAAGTATATCTGAAGACATGTAAATATGTATATAACTTTTATTTATAATATATTATTGTATACCTTTACTTTCGTGTTATTGTAAATTATTTGTGCAGACACAACAACCTTTATCTTCGAATGGCCTGGGGTCTTGATAGGTGATATCACTTTAGGCAAAAAATTATAATTAAAAGTTTTGGTGGGTACAGAATAACGTAGTTTCTTTCTACGGACTTCTAGACTTTGTATATCCTAAGAAATTAAATAAGCGAGGAAACTCATGTTACCATCTCTGAACGCCATTATTATTTTTCTCGACTTACTACGTAGGTATAAATAGCAATAGAAGGATGTGGATCAGGATAGGGTTATAGTGTTTGCACACAAGAAGTAAGAAATATAATATTTTATACAGGGTGAAATAATAAAATTGTCATCCTAAAAAGACGACATAATTCCATGTCCGTTTGATGAAAACATCTACTAGTTAGCCAGTTATGCACAAATGCCAAATCGGTTGGAGCCTTCTCTCATGTCTGAAAGTGACACGATGTTCAACGAGAGAGATCGAAGATATACAGCTGCACAACTCATACGAGGGGCGTGCAATAAGTAATGCCCCTGACCCACTTCCAGTTGTCTGATCTAACTAATATTAAGCATGTGCAATGATTTATATCTCTACATGTTATGTGGCAAATTACAACTCTGAAGTAATTGTGGTTTCTGTTTTACAGGCGTTTTAACTGAGTCAGGTGTGAAATGGAGCCTGTTGAATGTCGAGCAGTGCTCGGATTTTTGTATTTGAAAGGACGCACACCACAGGATACTTTTGATGAAATGAAAGAAACTTATGGTGATAATACCCTATCATATGACTTTGTAAAATGCTGGCATTGTGAATTCAAACATGGCCGGAAGTCTGTAGAAACAGCTCCCAGATCTGATCGCCCCGTTTTCTGCCATTGATGAGGCATCTGTCCGTCAAGTTGAGGTTGCCATTTTAGAAGATCGGCGCATTACTACTCGCCAAATAGCCCAAGATGTCAAGATTAATACAGGGTATGTGGAAAATATCATTCATGACCATTTGCATATGCATAAGGTGTCTGCCAGATGGATTCCCAGGTTTGCTCACACCATTCCAGAAGCGAGACAGCGTTGAGTGCTCGAGGATAAATTTGTAGATGTGCCAAAAAGACGAGTCAAAGTTTTTCAAAAGACTCATTACACAGGATGAGACCTGGGTCTATCACTATGATCCAAAGACCAAAGCCCAGTCAATGCAGTGGACTCTCCACCTCCGAAGAAGGCAAGGGTGCAGCCCTCCGCTGGCAAGGTCATGCTCACAGTCTTCTGAGACCAGGACGGAGTAGTGATGACAGATTTCCTGGCAAAGGGTTCCACAATTACAGGAGCCTATTATACTTCATTTTAGAGGAAATTTAGGGAAGCTATCAAAATCAAGAGGCGGGTTAAGATCAGCAAAGGTGCCCTCCTCCTGAAAGAATACCCTCTGGTCCACAACTCGCATCTCGCCAGATCAGAAGCACTGGCGTGTGGTTATGAAATCCTCTCCCATCCTCCCTACTCTCCTGATCTTGCACCCTATTACTTTCACCTCTTCCCAGCCATGAAGTTGTTGTTGAAAGGAAAGCGTTTCTTAAATGATGTAGCCTTGATTTCTGAAGTCACCTGTAGTTATTTTATCATTAAAATGTGGTATTTTAAGAGAGCATGTGTTAGTTATTTTGAGTGTTTGCTTTCTTTTCAATGTATTGATGTGCTGTATGTTTTTTGTGGGGTATCCATTTAGCCGTAGGGTTTGAGGGAATTTTCCAGTGGAGGTGATTTTGTCAATTTCATTCGTGCATCTGTTGTGAATGCGGTTTGTTTCATTTGTAGCATACTTTATTTTTGCTTGTGTAGGGAGTGCTGACGAAAATGTCGCGACGGACGGATTTTTTTTCTAATAGAAGTTGGTGTTTACTTGACCTGCTTCTCTTATGTAGAGTATGGAATCGAGTAATGATAGGTGTCCGGATGTGTTGGGTGTTCTATGGTAAATTTGATATGTGGGCCTGTGTTTTGGAACTTGATGAATATTTTATTAGCTTCTTCAAGAGAAGATGTTAGTATGAGGATATCGTCTTCATATCTCGTGAAGATGTCGGATTGATAATTATGTAGTGTGTCCTGTTCAAGTCTGTTCATGTAGGTTATGGTCAGAAGACCAGATAGACTGGATGTGCTGGAACTGATGTGTAGAGCGAGACAACATCTAAGCTGAAGGCGTATCTGCTGCGTTGTAGATGCTGGGTTGGTGATAATTGTAGTCTGTGTATGACTTCTACGGAGCTGTTAACGTGACCTGGATAGGTGGAAAGTAGAAGTTTGAGTACATGTGATAGTAGCCATGATATTTTGTATAGTGGTCCTTTTATGCTTGAAACGATGGGTCTAATTTGTGTAGATGGGCTGTTTTTGTGTGTTTTATTAGGTGGTAGAATCTGGGAAGTTTGCTGTTTCTTGTAACAATATTTCGCAAGTATGTTTTTTTTTTTTTTTTTTTTTTGCTTATTGCGGTCCAGGTTCTATTAATTTGAATTTCAATATCTCCGGAAGAAATGTTTGTAGGTAGGAGAATATAGTGTTTCATTGTTAAGGTGTTCTAGTGCTAGGGATTCATATGTATCTTGGTTGATGACGCAACATTCTTTTCCTTTGTCGGAGAGTAGGAATATTAAGTTTTTATCTTTCATATTTTTTAGCGTAAGTAGTTGTGTGTTAGTGAGGTTTGGTGTGATGTTAGATGTTTCATATTGGATGATGTCTATTATGTTGTGTCTTAGTCTTGTGAGTCTAAAGATGGGTCGGGGTTGAAAAAATGCAGGTAGATAAATAAATATAAATAAAAAATAATATAATGAAAATATTACTGAATTATTTATCATTCATGTATTTATTTATCTAACTGTTCATAACGATTATACATTCCTGCATTGTAAGCCTTAAAAATAGCTTTATTCTTTAACAATGCTTCAAGCAAACCACACCATACTTTATATATATATATATATATATATATATATATATATATTATTTTAACGTGTACAAATATCATTAGGAAAAGCAAAAAAAAGATAAATATCTAATTAATATTGGACAACATACAAAAGTGATATATCTTCTCTACATTTTATAATAAATTAATATCCTTATTTTAACGGAACATCGGGGTTTAACAATTAATTAATTGCTGATAGTGGGTTGGTAGTGGTGGTGGTCGTGGTTGTGGTGGCTGTTTACACCAACTAAACTCTGGCTGGCGATAATTAACTTATTTATCTTAAACAGTTGTTTATTATGATTTTAGAACACTCCATTACAGAATACCCCATGTTCATTCTAAGAAAATTCGTCCTTATAGCAGTCGGGTTGATTTCCAATATGCCATTTTAATTCTAAGGGATATTCAGGATAGTAACGGTCGAAGATAATGAGAATATTAATCTATAGACAACAATAGTAATTAATACAACAATAACAACACGATTTCAACAGCAAAAATTCGATTGTATTTACCGTATATTTCAACACAATTTTATGAATCAACTTTGACTAATACTTTTTTAAATTCAATTTGATAAAACGAAAATTACCGTTTTGATACACATTTTAAATGGAGTATTATAAATTATGGAAATATTATCACCAGTTTGACTTGGAAATGTAACTCTCTCAAAACCTATACACAACAAATCAACATGCCTTTTTATCAAATCCGCACTTATTTCTATCAATACAATATAACAAAGAAAATGCTTATATTATTTACTACAATTAACAATAATAAGGGAAATAACGGATGAGTAAAAAAAAACAGAACACATTTATATGCATATATGGATGTACATGTACGTACATCTCCGTGGTAACCCAGGTTCGAATCTTGGTCACGGCACCAGATGTGACGGTCTTCCGTGCTCAGGTTAGCAACTGACCTCTAACCTCATCAGAAACTGTGGCTCTAGACGTCAACCAGAAGAGCTTTACAATGGTTCTCTGCGGCTCTGTGTTGAATCCTGATGAAAAGCAAAAATAAAGCTCCTTTGCATGCACGCCGGAAAGGACAAGACCGACGGCCAGAGTTCTAGTTACGAAAAGTTAATTTCATAAAAGTTACAGATTATTTGCATATGTACATCGTTCAGTTCACCAAAACATTTCAAGTCTCTCAAATCTATTCTTCGTCCCTTAGTTACGGTCACGATGAAGAGGGGAGTCTTAGGTTCTGGGAGCTTACGTCGTCTCGAAAATCAGCCTCAACCTGTTCCCAACCATCTGGACGCTTGTTTAAATATTCCGGGACGGTTTTGGGTCCGGCTTTTTGTCCAACCAACCAAAATTCAACACGTTACGTGGGGAATTCCCCAGCCATTTTCGTGTGTGCAATTCAGCAACTTTCCCGCAGTTCTGAAATCTGAAACCAAAAATGAAATCCTTTTCACACGACCTAAAGGAGTCAAATCTTGTCATTCAGAGGGTTATTGTTTGAACAGGTGTTCGTCAAGCCAGCATAGGTCTGGCCTCATTTCCACAGTATTCTGACATTTTCGGTCCCTTCGTTTTTAAACAATAAAATTTATGTCTGTTTTCCCAAGTACAAATATATCACTTTTGATAGGTCACCCGCCGCTGTCCGGGATTCAACTTACCTTCAATATACAATCTTAGCATATCTTAGGATTTTACCCGGCCTCTTTCGCGGCCTCGGGGGCTCTCAACCTCCCAATAGGAAACAATCGCTCCATCAAGACGGTGACGTCACAATTCAACGAAAAATGATTTTGGCTATATTTTTTGTCACGTGACATGCGGAGTAAATACAAAGGAAATATCTAAAATTTCTAATTTCTTCGAAAAATATTTTCTGTAATAATTAATTTCTACCTCATCGTTTTTTCGCTAGTTTTGGTTATTTTCATTACTGCGACATAACAATTAAGTAAATATTATTGGTTACACTTGAAAATCAATATTTCGAGTTCTCGAATTTCGCTATAAGAACGAAGAAGCACAAAATGCTTATAAATATTATCATTAATTATATTTGAAAGTAATATTTTCCTCCAAAAACATATGCGAAAATAAAGGTCTTTATTTGAATAACAAAACAACCGTTTGCAAAACTATTTTCTTTTAAAACAATTATCCTACAATATTTTCACATTCTATTCTACTTTTTTCCTCCTTCCGAATTATCATCGGTCTCCCATTTAATTTGTTGGCTTATTGTTAAATAGTTTACTTTTCAATTTTTTCCATCGTTTTTTTTATAAAACACTACACAACAACATTATAATTTCATACAAAAAAAAATCCGTTACTTTTTCTAATTTGCGAGATTCTTCAGTGCGTGCTTACATACATATCCTTAGTAAAATTAAACCCTCGTGTTTTTCTGTGTGTCAACCTCAGAGATACCGGTAACGAACGCGCATTTAATGATTGCAACAGATATATCATTTTAAAATCTTGGCGTTTCCAATAACCATTAACGAGAATCAAAGACCATTTTTACATTTGTGTGATTTACATCTACACCATGATTGTTTCTCACATGGACAAGTATACGTTGCGTGTTCTACAGTCGGAAAGCAGGACAATCTTTTTATCTGCAAAGAAAAATATTGTGTATCCACACGTGTTGCGAACATAAACATAAGATGGATGTATTTTGTCTTTTTTGTTTTTTATTTGTTTTATTTGTTTTAAACAAACTAAGTCACGCGTGGGTACAGCTGCATAAAATGAACAGAAAAACTTTAAAAAACACTTGAAGCTGTAAACATTTTATAAAATTAGAAAAATAAAAAAAGACAATATTCGCTGTTTTCGTTATTAGTTCTTATAGCATTTTTGTTTCTTTTTCTTTTTTTGTAATTGAAATGTATCTTATTATTTCGGACTTTGCAAATTCCATCATCAGAGACATATTTTCTTTTTTTCTGTATGTTTAATATCCGTGCCTTCGTGTTGGTATTTTAGAATATGGGCTGCTGGTGTCATTCTGCCGCGGGAAAACTTTTCAATGTAAGCTTTATATGCATATGGTACGCACACACACACACACAAACACACACACGAACACACACACTCATATATATATATATATATATATATCGCGTTAGTTTTGTTTGTAATTATCTTAAATTGTAATAATTTATATAAATTTCTAATTCACATAAATTTAGACATGTTGCTCTCCTCTTAATATATATATATATGTGTGTATATATATACACCCACACGCATATAAATATATATATATATATATATATATATATATATGTGTATAACTACTTCATTTAATCACATAAATTAATATACGAAAGTATAAATTTATGCGTAAACTTTAAGTATTTACTTCAACAGTGCTCAATACGTTGGTAGCTCTATGTAGTAAATTATAAAATATATATGGCGATTAAGCTACCCAGAATATTCCGCGTTTCAATCTACGCTAGGATTATATTTATTTGCTGTCCACTCAGCAAAATGTGGCACAAGGCCGGAAAGTGGTAACCCAGCAGGCTCCCCTAAAGGAGGGGCACTCCTGCAATTTTAAAAATTGCCTGAGTAACCCCGTCGGCATTCCCCGGTCGGGGCGCCTCAGGCAGCAAGCAATAAACTTGCCCCACCGGAAAGCCCAGTGGCAAGGCCTGGGAGGGTGGACCTCCTAGGTATTACCCAGGCGCTAGGATTCATCAGGCTTATGTGAGAATAAGCCTGATGAATCCTAGCGTGGATGAAACGCGGAATATTCTGTGTAGCTTAATCGCCATTTATATTTTATAACTTACTATATATATATATATATATATATATATATATATATATATAATTAACTTGTGCTCTTCATTGACCATTTTTACTTTTGAAACAAAATCTCATTTGACGGGCAAAATATCGAGACTTTAGGGAATATTTTTAAAATCATGTTATATTTATTTAATGACAAATAGCTATTTTTCTGAATTTTCCACCTAAAATTTATTGTTCCGGTGATATAATAAATTATATAAAGAACTTTCATTCCTAATCTTTAATTTATATACATATATCTTCATGCAAATTTATTCCCAGTTTGTGTTTATTTTTTCTACATCTACATTTTTATACTCGTTGTTTTATAAGACAGGTACGTTTTTGCAATTTAGACTAGGGCTTTGACAACAGCATATTCTTTTCCTTATTTTGATTGTCAGGTATATATCTATTTATATCAAATATGTTTTTTTGTGTAGAGTAATATGGTTCTCGGTTGATTAATTGTGTCAAACTGTGTCGGATATATACTCAAGTGTCAAAATAATTAAAAGAGTATGCTGCTGTCAGAGCCCTATTTATGACTATAATAAATTGCGTCTTCCTAAATGCTGTAACAAGCAAAATGTAGCTTTACTACAAATATAATTTGCTGATTTCTTTCTGTCCTGTGATGAGAAGAATAGCAAGAATAACATTCTTTGAAACTCCATGGAATAAGGAATTTTAAAATTGTGTTTGGAGTGTTCAGTCGAACAATAAATTTAATTGTAAATTTCAACTTACAATTTAATTTCTTTTCTCTTATATATATACATATATATATATATATATGTATATATATATGTGTTTGTGTGTGTATGTGTGTATGTGTGTGTGCTTCTTTGCACACATTTTAGAAGAAAATCTCATTTCTTTCATTCGTCTAGATATTGTATATCTAGAAAGAGAATTTCCAGCTCCTGTTTTGAATTCTTTGCTATGGTCAACATAATTTTTCTTTCGATTCTTCAAAACAGTTGATTTTAGTCTGTGGTAGTCCTTCAAAGTGGATGCTCTAGGGCGACCAGATCCAGATTTCCTTTTTACTGAGTGTTCAACTTCGAAACTTTGACCAATTCTCTTCACTGTAAGAAGAGATGTTTTGACATTTTCGTTTCTTAAAATATGAAAAATCTGCTTGTAGTTTATTTTGGACTGCCTTCAATTTGCAATTCGTTTAGTTATATCCTCACCAAGATGAATGTCTTACAATTTGTCGGATGAATTTGTCCACTTATTATTATATGCGAGAACAATAATGATCTGACAAAATAGAAATTTTCAGTTAAAATTAACAAAAATCTATGGTAAAATATTGAAAAATAGATGTCTTTCTTCTTTCATTCTTGACCCATTTTTTGCTCATGTATATATATATATATATATATACATATATATATATATATATATATATATATATATATATATATATATATATATATGTGTGTGTGTGTGTGTGTGTTTGTGTGTGTGTGTGTGTGTGTAATTATTTACTGTAAAGATTAAATCCCTACATACACTAGTGTTTCATCGTTTCGGGATTCATCAGTGAAGAGTGTCACGATTAACTCCAGTCGAGGGATTCGAACCCTTGCAACAGAAGTCGTGCCTGGCTTCATTAGAAAGGACCCGAACTATTCGGCTACCGACAACCGCGAGAGACACAGATGAAATGAAACGTATCTTTAAATGTTTTTAACATCAGTCAGAGTGATCTAGCCATTATATGACGATTTACGCATATGAGCTAATTTGACCGACTTATTACAACTGAAAGTTCTCAACGATAAGAAACAAGTTTCTTAAAAAGGCTGACACACACACATACACACACACATATATATATATATATATATATGTGTGTGTGTGTGTGTGTGTCTGTGAGCGTGTTAATGTGTGTGAGCGTAAGAAAATAGCATCAATATTTACTGTATTTAAACTTGTTCAACTTTATTACGTTGTCCCATAAGAAGACTTTCTTTCAACAAGCATTGAAGAGAGACTTAATGAATTACGGAAAATTATTGAAGTGTAACTTCGCTACGTGAGTTGGAAATCCAACGATGATGATGTTTGCCTAAGCAAAGCAGTTGAAGCTGAATCAAGAGAGGACCTGTCCTCATCTAACTTTTCAATGTGACTACATTGTTGAGATGGAGTAGCTGACGTGTCTGAAGGATGCTCTTAGAGCTCAGACGAATACGTTGTCGTCTATTTCTAGCCATAGGCGTTCTAAAGTGGACATGCTTAGCCGTGCCGAGTTAAAGTCGGAGAAAAAGTGGAGAAGTGGAAAAGATTTTGTTTTTGAATTATCGATTTGTTTATTTTGGTTCGATTTTTTTCTGACAATCTTTATTTGTCAAGTTAAAATATTATTTTATTAGAGATTTAAAATTCTACGTGAAAATATATAAGAGAGATACACACAGAGGCACACACACACACACACACACATATATATATATATATACATATATATATATATATATATATATATATGATATTCAATACGTACAAAATACAACCACACACATATACACACACATATATATATATATATATATATATATATATATATATATATATATATATGGGCATATGATTAGATGTCTACTTTGGTGATACACTATATATATATATATATATATATATATATATATATATATATATATATATATATATATACATACATACATGCATACATATTGTATCACAAAGGTTAGTACACTTTTCACATTGCTCCATATATTGAAGTATATCTCTTCATGGGACAACACTGGCAAACTAAAACTTTGACGCAATGTAAAGATGTTTGTGTTCACCTTACCTAACAGAGTTACTTTATTTCCACCCCCAAGACAATTAAAAATATAACAAAACAAATTGAGTACACCGCTAAGGAAGTACACCCGTAAATGTCCAAATTGAGTTCCGCTTGTCATTTTCCTCCAAAATGTCATTAGGCGTATTAATGTTAATAGGCCCATTGTGCATTGGGAGCAGGTGTGTTACAAGTTTCTAGTGAATTCTTTCACACTAGTCATTGAGATTCCAACCTGGCACCACTTGACAACGAACTCTCTGAACACCTTAAAAGACGTTATGTTTGCGCTACATGACGATTGTCAACACAGTGAAACTTATCATCTAGAGTTTTAAAAGGGAAGGGTCCTCTCAGACGAGGCCTCGGGTAGGTCGACCAACGAAGATGAGCGTCAAATGCTTTCTTTGAAACATTGGCGTAGGAGTGATGGTGATGATGATGATGATGATGATGATGATGATGATGATGGTGATGATGATGAAGCATAAGAAAGCCTGCAAAGAGTTTGCTGAAGACATGTTCACAAGTCACGTGAATTACTGCAACCATGTTACATGGTCTGATACGATCAAGATTAATTTGCTTAGTACCGATGGATTCGAGCATGTATGGCGGCGACCAGGTGAGGAATACAAAGATAAGTGTGTGTGTGTGTCATGCCTACAGTGAAGCATGGTAGAGGGAATGCCATGGTCTGGGGCTGCACGAATGCTACACGTGTTGGAAATTTACATTTCATTGAGGGAAACATGAAATCCAATATGTACTGTCAACTGCTGGAGCAGAGAATGATCCTCTCCCGGAAACTGGGTTGAAGGGCAGTGTTCCACCATGAAAATGACTCCAAACATATTTCCAAGACGACAACATAGAATATTGACACTTGACATGCTGCTGTAATTTGAGGGAAAAATAAATAAAGCCAGTTTATGACTTGGCACTGTGACAGTGTCTTTTTGTCAGTGTTGTAAAATATGCATATATATTTTAATTAATGCAAGAATTATAATTCAATATGAACACAAATACCGTAGATATTAAACGTAACGTTAAATTCCTTTATGAAAATGAGGTAAAATACGACAGAAAGAAACTGATACATGTTCATGAGAATATTATGTGTTTTTTAAACTCTTCACTTCTTGTAAGCAAAAAATAGTTGAGCTGATATCGAAGCTCAAGTCTAAAGACAGTTGGTTAAGGACGATAACCAGTAGGCCAGCTTGCCATGATCAACTTTTCTATTTTGACCCCTTTAACAATGTTTTTTTTTTCCGGTGAAAACCGATTAAAACATTTTACGCGTGTCTGAACATACTATATACGTAATTCGAAGTCTATAAACCATAAATTCGTTGAGTATATAGGTTGAGAAATATCCTCAAACATATTGTCACTTTTGTAGACATATATAATGTATGTTTTATTTATTTGCGCGTACTCGAAACGTCATATGAAAATAAAAGTGGAAAATTTGAACAAAATAAGAGAAGGAGTCGAGTAGTGACACAGGTACAAGTTATAAGTAAGGGCAAAAGGAAATAGAGGACGTTTTTAGTTTTTTTCCCACGTTGTTTCTTGTAGGTTTTTACTTTCCTCTTCCGCTTTTACTTAACAGTCAACATATATTTTCTTTCTCGAATCCTCCACACAATTTACCCTCTACGCTTGCTTTATTTTATCCGATATGGAACGATAAAATTATCGCCCTAAAAAAAACGCAACAGCTTTATTTTTACACCTTTATATAGGAAAACAATTAGCGTAACTTGATTATCTAGTAGAGCTGATATATATTTAAAGTAGCTCCCTTCAGTCTCAATCACCACCTCGATATGGGTCCGGAACTGGGAGCATGTCATTTTTCCACAAGCACTGGCGGACGGTCGGCGAATACTCGGCGGATCGTAGCGATCAGGTTGGCTTTGTTGCTGTGAGACGTCATGTTTTTGGTGTTCTCGATTTCTGATCACACGAAGTAGTCCAGCGGGTTCAAATCGAGGGATCAGGGCGACGAAAAAGTACGTTCCAAGGTCATAGCATTCTTTCTGAAACCAAGCCTGAGTCACTTTGGACATGTGGGCCGGCGGCGAGTAATGCTGCCACACCCAGGTTCTGCCAGCGACCACCTGATTGTACCAGGGGATTAGCATACTCTTCAACACATCCAGGTATACTTTCGTGTTGACTTTCAAGCCGACGTCGATAAAGTTTAAGGGTGTTGGCAATGGTCCTGTTGTCATACCTTGGATCGGTAGAGAGCATGAATTGTACACAGTCAATCTCGCTCATTGAACATTGTGTCACTTTCAGACATTATAGAAGGCTCCTCTCGCTCTTGAGATTTGTACACAACGGACCAACTAGTACATGGTTTGTCACAACGGAAATGGAATCATATCTTCTTTTCTAATGCGACAATTTTATCGTTTCCACCATGTAGTAATAATGTTTCTAATACTTCTGTAGTGTTAATACACTTCTCATCAATAAAATTAGAAAATAAAATTTAGAAACATGAATTAATTTGGAACGTATTCGACTTAAAAATCTGGTGGCGAGGGTCTTCTTTTTACCTCCAGCCTCTTTCTTACAAAGGAAACATCGCTTTCTCTACTTTATTGCTATTTCATGACACACCCTATACGGTATAATTTCGTTGAAAAATCTGTTCTCGTCAGATCACCGAAGTTAAGCAACGTTGCGCTTGGTCATTTCTAAAATGGGTGACTATTCGAAATAGTCACCCACGTGCTTTCCGCTTATCTCGGCATTGTTTCGAGTCAGTCCCGGAATTTTCCTTGTCATTGGACCAAAGTAATGCCGATTCAGGAGAGGTGTGGAGATTGCACAACCCTTGCGTCATGCTAAATGAAAGAGTGCACCAAAATCTGCCCCTCTCGCATGTGCAGCCTTTACAGAAAAGATTCCCCTTAGTTGCATCAACTGAAAATATTCCATTTTCCCTTTATCTATTTAAAACTAATTGGGCAAAGTTTTTCTTAAAAAGAACAATTGTGGAAGTTAATACGGCACGGCTTCTTCCCAACTGACTTTTACATAGACGTTTTCAAGTCCAATGTTTACAAATTCTTGTTAAACCGTATTCCTAAATAAATCTCAGCTATTTTACCAATCCTCGCGTTGTGGTTTCACTGTCCTCAAAGTATGAATTTGTGAAAATAATTTTGGGACTAGTCAGAATTAAATTATGCGATAGTTCAAATTATTTGTTTTGGAAAAAAAAATACAGCTCTTGTAGAATGAGGGCGAAATCGGGTGACTATTTTCTTTCTGTTTTAATTTTACTTTTAATAATATGAATAATAAGTTTTCCCTCTATACTTGCGGTTATTAAAATGTGAACTTAAAATATCATGTTACACACAGAGACCCAGACCCTCCACACACATATATATATAGAAAGAGAGAGAGAGAGAGAGAGAGAGAGACAGACAGACAGACAGACAGAGGATAAAAATTACTACCGGAACAGTATAGAAACTCGCTATGAAGCAAGCGAACAACAGAAGATGTTGTATTTGAGAGAATCAACTTACCTTATAGGTTTATATATACTGATGTTTATTAGCTGTTTTTGATAAAGTCAATGTCAAGGTTTTTGATGAAGTCAATGTCTAGGGCTTTCTTCGTCTAAGTTTATTAAGATGGTGCTTTTTGGGGGGTATTTCATAGCATATCTTAAAAACTTTATATGGTCATGTTTGGGGGGTATTTCGTCCTATAGATAATCTTGGGTCACCAGGAGAGAATACGCACCGTTCCGGGACCTTCCTCTCTACGGCTTGTTCGTGTATCGGCACCCCTCACGAATGTGAGGCCCAATTATCTGCTCAATACCGTTAAATTAAAAGACGTTTGTAAATTAAACGGCTCTTGTTACAAGCAACGGCTTTGCGCATGTCGTTCAATGTCCAAAGGCTACGTCTGACATATTTGTTAGGACGCGCACATATCGAAGAAAATAATGATAATATAAATAATAATAAACAATAATAACAACAATAATAAAAGTACTATATATATGTATATAACCAAATATATATATATATATATATATATATATATATATATATATATATATAACATTAATAAAAATATATATATGTATACATAAATACATAAAAAAAGATAAATCTACTCACAGTAATAACTACACTGTAGACCCTTGCGAATATATCATGTAGTGTTCTTTTCACCTAGATTGTATCGTCAGCTCTCTCTCTCTCTCTATTTTTTTACTTTATGCTTCTCGTATTAATGTTGTTTTCTACCCGGCTGTTATACGGTGTTGCAAATCCCATCTAGGTGAGTATTTTCCTTGTTACCGCTTTTTCGCATCGGCCGCTTTCGTTGATGCAAGGCTTAGATATTTGAATCGCATTTAAATGAACTGTTGAATGCAGTAAAATGTTTAATGATTCGCGTCTTATGTAACGAGCAACGGTTTGTGCGTTTAAATTTAAAGGTTGCGTCTATCACGTCCGTTAAGTTAAGACGTGCTCATATCGAAAAGAACAGAAAGAAAAAAGAAAGAAAATAAATAACTAAAAATTGTAAAAATAATTAAACAAAAGCAAAGAAAATGAAAATCATTAAATAAATTAATAAATAAATCTGGACTGTTGATATATGTTTACCACTCGATATTTCTTTTCACCCAGAGCCAGATGGCACATTGTTCAGTAATTTCTGTTAGATGTTTATTAGCTGCGCTTCTTTTTCGGCCTTTAACTCCAAGTTGTCCTAAAAGTTGATATAAAGAGCCTGAAATAAAACCTCTTGCTCCAATCTCAACAGCTCGAAGAATTGTAACGTAACCTTCACGATCCAACTCACTTTTTAGGTATTCTTATTTCTCCGTCTTGTATTGGTGTTGCTTCTCTACCCGGCTCTCATAAGGTACTGTCAATTCAATCAAGACAAGTTTTTTTCCTTGTTATTGACGAGATAACAATGTCTGGTCGTTGACCCTTTCCTTTTATAATTTTTGGATAATTACTTTGCCAGCCAGGGAGATCTGCAGAGACTATCCAATAATTATTGATTCCAAGAATTTTTTGGCTCTGTAGTAGCAATGGGCTAATTATACGTTTTGATTCGATCCACATTTTTCCTCCCTCAGCAAAAAACTTGTAGCTTATGTTTGCTGCTTCGGGCTTCATATGATTATTTATTGTTGTGGTCAGTTTTTCCAATACCCTGTTGTGTCGCCACGTATATCGCCCATGAGCAAGGGACACTCTGCAGGAAATAAGAAATGTTCCATAGTCTGAGGTTTTTCTTTGCATAAAGGACAGGTTGGATCATACCCCTTCTTCCATTTGGCAAGGTTACCCATTGATGGAAGCATGCCGTAAGTTGAGCGTATTATGAAACTCAACCTTAGCGGCGACATTTTCCAAATGTCATTCCACGTAATTAGATCTTTGCATAGATTCTTCCCAGTTTGTCCATTGTCCCTGCTGTGAGATTTGAATGGCTTTTACGAGCCTTTTTGCTTTCCTCCTTGCTGCTTATTTCCTGTATGATCAGATCTTTGCTCTCTTTGGTTGTAGCTGTAGACCATCTTTGAATGCTGGTCATTCCCAGTCCAGATTTCCCTGTATGAGTTAACCCAATGAATTCTTTGAAGGCTACGTTTTCTTTCGCCTCATTTATAGCATACCGGACTTTCTATTTCCTTCCTGTTTTAAGACAGGGTTGTACTGCCTTTACAACAGTGTCGTTGGAATTGTCCAACATCATCTGGGATCTGACTTTCTCTGCTTTGAACTCCTCTGCAATAGACTTGAGTGGTAATTTTAGTTTTGATTGTTTGCTATATAGAGCAACATTTGATAATCCTGGAGGCAAACCCAGCCATTTCCTCGTATATCTGTTGATTTTCGCTTCGATTACCTCAACCGTACTCATAGTTACTTCATATATGAGAAGAGACCATAAAAGAATTGAGATGAACATTTGTTGAAGACACCTTGTATTTGCCTTGAAGTAGACAGCGCCCGATCGTCTTGAGACTCTCATCGACGGTTTTTCTTGTCATTTTAACCTGATTAGAGTCTTTCAAGGTGTTATCGTACCATCTTCACAGGCTTTTTATCGGTTCTTCTGAGACAGTGGGAATTTTTTTGACCACCCATTGAAAAACAGATATCTTTATGCACTTTTCCTTTTATAAGAGAGAGGATTTTGGACTTCTTAGGCTTGAAAGTCATTCTGGACCAAACCATCATTTCATCCATAATGTTGAGTAGCTTGCGGGTGTCAGCTTCTTTTGATGTGAGGATCGCGGTATCGTCCATGTAAGCCTTTAATGGTGACATTTCGCATTCTTCGCCTAATTTAGTAGGGCTTAAATTGTTTATTGCTGCTTTGAGAATTATTTTTGTCAATTTTGCTCTTTGGATAGCCTCCCATATCATACTCCCATGTTCCAGACAACCTGCTATACCAGGGATACCACCTTTTTGCACGGAAATATCGATATATTAGTTTGATAGTAGGTATTTCGTTATTCTTGAAGCCATTACTGCGAAAAATATTTTACCTTCTACGTTAAGAAGTGAGATTGGCCGAAATTGATTTATAGCTTCTGCGTTTTGCTCCTTACGTATGCTTTCATCCAATGGTTACTGACATGACGGTTTTTCCATGCCAAGTGCAAGTTAATATAAAGCCATTTAAGTACTTTGGGGCATCTCTTGTAAAGTAAGAAGGGGATTCCATTCGGGTATGGTGAAGATTTATTTCTAGCTTTGAAGACAACGCGTTTTACCTCTTCATACGTCATTATGTTCATATTGAACTTTTCTTGAGGAATTTCTGACCATATCAATTTGCTATTTTCTTCCAGTGAGATGTGCCGGTTGTGGTCTGAGTATGTGTGTCTTAGATGGGTTTCTAAGACATGTTGCTCCTTTTTTAGTACTCCTGATTTTGGATGTTCAAATAGATTTTGGGCATGTCTATATGGTCTTTGAATGAACCGTCCGCGCTCTTTTCTCCGCTTCAGTCGTTTTTTCCTGATGCGTTCCGCCTTGCTAAGAGCGCTATGTCTATCTTTGAGATCTTTCCAGATCTTTAGTAAAAGCACTTTTTCAAAAGGATTTGAAACGCGGAGTTGTTGTTTCAGGTGTATTTTATTATTCCGAAGATCTGCCATCCCCCGCTGTCGTCTATTTTTCTTGACGGGTGGTTTAGTTGATTTCATTTTCTGACAATACAATGCAATGCAAAACGGTATATAACATTACCGCAATCTTCTAACCGTTGATCATACTTCTTTCTCTCAAGTTTTTTATTTAATGCATTGCTTATTGTATGATATTGTATATATATATATATATATATATATATATATATATATATATATATATATATACATATACATATATATATGTATATATATATATATATATATATATATATATTCCAGATTAATATAATTTTGAGATAAGATGTCCAATGAATTTATCACTGGTTATATAAGAAATCTCAGTACCAAGATAGAACAGGATATACTTTTTTATTTATTTTCTCGTGAACATTTAGGTATCGCAACGCATTCATGAGTATGTTTCAGTCAATTAGTTTTAACTAACTAAAGACAACGTCAGGGGATGTTTCTTTTGCAAAAGTCTAGTCCTTAATGGATGTTAGAAAATGTTTACAAATATTATCGTCTGGAGCTAAATCACGTGATATTAAAAAATAAATAGATTAAAAATTAAGGCAACTCCGTTTAACTATTGTAGAAGAAAAATATATAAGACTGTAGATTGAGAAAAAAAAAAACTAAAAAATACTTGCAATGTCTAGCGGAGAGGCAGAAATAAAGGGGAGAAAAAGGGAATAAGAAGGAAACGGGAGTAGGCAAGTGCGAGGAAGGGTGCGGCGGTGGTTTGAATTTATAATTGCACATATGATAGTATAGGTCACAATAGACATCTAAAGAAAGGACATCTGAAGAAGAAAAAGAAGAAGAGAAGGAGGAGGATGAGTAGGAGGAGGAAGAGGAAGAGGAATAAACAAAAGAAAAGGAAGAAACAGAGGCCATCAAGCGTAATGAATTTATTTACTTAGCTATTTATTTTTAGTGTACGTTTACTTTATGTCTGTCTGGACTTAAGAGAAACAATAAAATCAAAATTAAGCTTTTATTATTTAAAATCATACTTTAAAAATTCAAATTGCAGAGAGTTATGAATCAAAACGGAAAATTCAGTAGGTTATAAAGTGAGACAAATATTTTGGCCTATAATGTAATATAATAAATGTACTTTTGAATATAATATAATAAATGTAATTTTAAATATATACAGTAAGGATGAACAACTTAATAATTAATAATTGCAGATTAGAATTAAAAATTAAAAACAGTAAATTGAGAATAAGGAATTACATAGGATTGTTTTATAAGTCATTAATTTTTAAGGAACAAAAAAGATAGGAAGAATTATATAGCGATATTTCATACAGTATTCATTCAAAAAAAATATATATATATACATAAATTCACACATAAATTAATATACACAACAGCACAAACAAATGAAGCATCAATATATAAACAATTCCATATTTTTCAATAATTAAACAAGGTTATCCTAATTTTTTATTCTGTTCTTTTGTAATATTATGTGATTGCTATCCAGACCATAACTTCTGTGAATTTGCTTCAATAAAGACTGAACTTTTGCAAAAACCATATCGCCTCATGATTTCTCTCGTTTGAGATAAGTAATTGACTGTAAAGTAATCATGAATGTGTAGCGATACCTAAATGTTTATGCAAACATAAATGAAACGCATATATATGTATGTGTGTGCGTGTGTGTGTGGTTTTAGTTGTGCAGAATTACACACCCCCACACACACACACATATATATATATATATATATATATATATAATTTAAAGGAGATTAGAACAATAGTCTAAAGAGCTGAGTGTATTTTAATGTAATAGTGAAATTACTAGTTTAATTAAAATACAGGAAAAAAATGTGCTCGTTGTAATTTAGATATATAATAAGCTCGATAGGTAAATATCCTAGAGCTAATTTAATATTTAGTAATGTGATTGACAATTTAAAATTTAAAAATCAAATTATAATTAAATTAAAAATCCGTTTCATAAGAAGGAACAACAACAAAATCAATTATTCGTACGATCGTTTCGGAAAACAATGTTTTTATTGTGGTAGACATCAAGTTACGGACAATAATTATTACATATAGTTTTTTAATAAACAACGATGGAGGACACTGAACAATATGATAATCAGAAGTTAGAATTGTTTAATGCTTCTGGTTCTTTTGTTTCTTTTTCTATATAAACAAAATAAATCATGTAAGGACAGATGCGTGCACAAAGATAAAGGAAGAAAAGACGGGGGGATGAAGAGGGCAAGAAAGAAGCAGCAGGGAGAACCAACCGAAAAACAGTGACAAAGCTAGAAAAAAAAAGTCAAGCCAGAAAGCTCTTTCAATCTGTTGCGAAAGGATTGTGCCTAGAGACCGATCGGGGCTTCCGGCGAATGGACGGTCTGACTTCCGCACGTGAACGTCATCTGTCATGTTTTATTTTGCATTAACGGAATTCCTTTAACTCTGGTTCAATTCCCACTGGGTAAGCTTCCTTTGTACTTCCCTACATTATTTTATTTTATTTTGCTCTTTTTATGCACTTTTTTTTATTTTGTTAATTTATTTCTATGTTCGATCTTTGTTGAGATGGTTCATGTGTGTTCATATATTTTCTTTTTTATTTTATAAGTATTTGTTTTTAATTTTTGGGCCGGTTTATATATTTACTAGCAGCGATACATGCTGTTGCCCGGTTAAAAACGGACATATAATTACAGTTTAACATATTGTGTGGGACGTAGATGTCATTGAAACATTCGCTAAACTGAACACATTTTTACTTATTTGAACATTGTTACACGTATGATGGACAGACGACGTTTTAAAAGACACTTGTCTTTATCTAATTCAGTCATAACGCTGTCACTAAAATCTCTGATTATTCCTTAGTGAAATTGTGTTCGAGATGGCTATGTTAACTTACGGTAAGAGGGTTTACTCTACACACGGTAATCACGTAACTTTTGCTTTTTTTCGTTTGTGTGTCTGCCCTCACATTGTAGGAGCAATGCTTGTGACAAAGAGGGAAGCATTGCTTTTTTTCTGGGTCAGAATCTATTACGTTTACCACTTATCGTTGGCAAGTTTTTGTACATTGAAGTACTATTTGAACACCTTAATTCAAGTGGCTTAATGCTTCGTCTGGAGCAATTTCCATAAAAAGAACAGATAACGTACATATATCTAACGCAATGTATAAATCCTGAGAAAAAAGACCTTTAATCTACAGTGATGTTAAATGTTTAGTATTATACTGTACTATAATAATATTGTAGCTTAAAAAATATTACTTGTTTTGGTCGAACTATTGTTCTCAACATGAATGTTATTTGTGCAACGTTCGGTGAAAGATGGCGACCAAAATGCTTGATGAAGGTCGAACGCTACCCTCAAGATAAGAACAATGCAACTAAAATTTAATTAAATTAATTAAAACCTTTACAACCACTAATTGCGACGTCTAATAAAAAAAATAACCTGAGAGTTCACTAGTAAAACTCGTTGGCCTTACATTCACAAACAGCATTAACTGGCCTTACATTCACAAACAGCATTAACTGAAACAGATACAAAAGTATTGACAAGGTAAAATAAGGTAGTCTCTTTCTAACATGCCAGAAATCTTCACACACCTGCCAGTATCTTATATATTTACAAGACTACCATTCTTATATATAGAGAGCATTGTTGTAAACTCTAGGCTGGTACATCTATTAGGACTCCACTATTAGTCAGGGTCCAAGAACAATCCACAATTTAATATGCTCCCCACTGTCAACCAAGCTCCTACCCCTGTCTCTTCACTGCAGTGTTGTTTTACAAGTACGTCAATGGAAGGTGTCTCGATGGATTCGCTGCATTAATGGCTCACTGGCCGTAGATACCCCCAGCCATTCCAACAAACAACACTGTCTATTATGTTTTCTAGATGCAAGAAAGCTTTCCATTCTAACAATTTTTTTGTGTGTTTGTTTTACTGTAGAACTGCTAGCCTTTGAAATTCCCAACATATTGTCTGTTTCCTAAACTGTACTAAAATGCAGAAATTGAAGTGTTACGTTGATCATAGTTATGTCCATGTTTGTATAGTATTTAATTGTATAGTATTTTAATGTTTGTGTATATATATATATATATATATATATATATATATATATATATATATATATATATATATATATATATTCATGTTAAAAATATACCATTTGTTGTAAAACATCTAATGGATAAACATCTGAAGAAGTTGGTGGGGACAAGGTATTTTTACGGAAACATAAATCGTAAAATTGCTAACTCATTAATAAAACGGCTGTAATGGAAAAATCCAGGAAATAAACGAAGGTTACAAAAAAGAAAAGGTGCGTCTTTGAATTTTCAACAAAATTTTGCCCTAATATATATATATTCAAATATTTTTCTACTCATATATAAATTTTAACAAGACAAATTCTTTTCAAAAGCTCAAATCCCAATACGGAAAATTTAACCCCCCCACATGTATATATATATATATATATATATATATATATATACTAGCTGTACCCTACCACGCGTTGCAGTGGCTCAATTTGGTGTAATGGAAAAATTGAATAAAAGAGAAAATGCATGTTTCTTATATTAGTACAGCAATCCACTGCAAAAAGTGAAAAAGAAGGCGAAACTGAAAAAAATGGTGCTCTTGCAGAATTTGATCTGGATCCTCGAGAGTTTCTGTCAATCATTCATGTTTTGGACTTGACCAACAATCAGTGGATGAAGCCGAATGTAGCAAAAGTGTTGGAACGCTAAATGCTTTTTTTGTTGTTGTTGTTGTAAAAAATGTGATTTAGTAATTAATATTTGGTTGATGGTGGGGGGAGGAGGGTTACTATACATAGATTCGATAAAGTCGTCCAAAAACAAATAAATGAAAGCAAAGGTAAGGTAATTTACGTTTATACCTAATTGGATAATTGTTTAGTGTTTTTATGTAATGTAAAATGTTTAATTGGCTCAAAAAACAGAAATGGTCGCGAATTCTGTTGAATACGTTAAGTTTGGGAAAGTAAGTTGAAAACTAAAAACTATACAAAACAGTGTCTGAAACTCACCGAACATATGTTACCATGACATAGGCTGGCATAATGGATAGGTTTCTGACAGTATTTTGTATAGTTTTTTTAGTTTTAACTCACTTTCTCTAACTTAAAGTAATAAACAGTGTCCACCACCATTTGTAGCTTTCAAATACACCAATAAACACTGTTTTTCGAGCCGACTAAACGTTACATTAAATGAAAAGGGTTTATATTACTAAACACATATACAAAGAAGTTGTCAAAAAATAAATATATAAAAAATAAATGTTATCAAAGGCAAGAAAAGTAAGTGTTCTACCTAACTGGATAAGATTTTAGTGTTTTTATGTAATGTTCCAAAACATTCAATGTTTATCGGTATATCTGAAAAATACAAATGGCGGCAGACTGTATCGAACACGTTAAGTTTGGGGAAATTTTTGGAAAATGAGTTTAAACTAAAAATACTGTTAGGAACTCACTCAATATATGTTACCATGATGTAGGCTGGCATATAATCGGTGGTTTTAAACTTTTGCTCGATACAGGTGACGGCTTTTAAAAATCCCTTTTAGTGATTACCTGGTTTTAGGATATTTGTACAACTAAACGCCAAATCTGCTCAAAAAAATCCGGTATTATTTTACTTAAGGCCCGTTTCACGTTCATATATAACGAAATATTTTATTGTAGATTTCGGTGTGCTAAAAACGAATCTGCAAACCGTTTACGTAGCCAAAAAAAAGTTTTCATGACATTCATGAAATTACTTTTTCGAAAAGTGGGTGATCACTTCTCAATGTAAATTTAACTTAGAATGAGCACCCACTTTCTGGCCTCCTGAGAGAGGGGCATTTTTCTGTTTCTTGGCTAAAAAGTTTTTTGTTTGATTTCTTTTGCATGGTAATAACCCCTGAACTCTGGGACTATTTTCCATTTAACAGCCGTAGCCTTCGTTTACGCTATGCGTAAGCATAAACGAAAGCTATTTAGCCAATAAACATGGGAAAAAATCCCCCCTCTCTCAGGTGGCTAGAAAGTGGGTGCTCATTTTAAGTTAAATTTACATGGAAAAGTGATCGCCACTTTTTCGAAAAAGTAATTTCTTCATATCATAAACATTATTTTTTTGTGACGGAAACGGTTTGCAGATTCGTTTTAAGCATACCAAAATCTACAAAAATTTTTTTGTTATTTACGAACGTGAGACGCACAGCCCTTAATGGAAAATTATATCAAAAATCCGGGGGAAAATAGTTTTCAATAAAAACAGCAAATGAATTCGATAGAAAATAAATGGATGCTATTTTTTTTCTTTCTGTGTGTTTCTTGGCTAAAAAGTCTTTTTGTTTGATTTCTTTTGCATGGTATTAACCCCTGAACTCTGGGACTATTTTCCATTTCACAGACGTAGCCTTTGTTTATGCTATGCGTGAGCATAAACGAAAACTGTTAAATATGCATTCGCGTACCAAACTGCCTTGTCAAAAAACCTTTTAGCCAATAAACACGAAAATAAATGCCCCTTCTTCAGGTGGCCAGAAAGTGGGTGCTCATTTTAAGTTAAATTTAGATGGAAAAGTGATCACCCACTTTTCGGAAAAAAAATTTCTTCAGATCATGAAAACTATTTTGATACTCCTTGGGCGTTGAGTTCCATGGCGACCCGCAGAATTATTTAATGGTCGTTCCCTTAGTACCCCCTAGTCAAGGCTAACGCATGCGCACGTAACATTTTTTATTTATTTACTTACGTGGTGGAGTTTCTATATTGATAGGTTTTTTGAAATTTTTTCACTGGATTATTATTGATTGAACACTAACCAGATTATGAAAAAAAATTGAAAAAAAAAATCATTTCAACATTTGAAAGGGATACTCACTTTTTAGTTACCACGTTCTGGTAAATCGGTCACTTTTTATGTATTTATTTATTTATTTATTTTCTAAATACGGAAGTGTCTTCGGGAGATATAAAATGGTCGCATGTTGACGAAGCAATGTATCGGGAGGCGTACGGGATTAAAAATTATTGGTAAATTTTTAGATTAGGTCCACCTCCTCAATTTTCTTTTAAATGACGACTTGAAATGGTTTTCGACTATGCTGAATACGAAAATCGCATCGAAATTTTGCAGAAATAAGTAGTTATCAAGATATAAAAAGTTGTATTATGCATTGTAATCTTTGGCGGCCATCTTTTTTACGTGTGTGTATTTGTTTATGGCGCGTGTGCACGTAAAAAGATGGCTGCCGAAGAATACAATGCATAATACAACTATTTATTTCCGCAAAATGTCAATGCAATTTGCGTGTTCAGCATACTCGGAAACCTATAAATGTCGTCATTGAAAGGAAAATTATGGAGGTGGACATAATCTAAAAAAATACCAAATTATTAAACATTTCTCCAGCATGTTAGTGAAATTTATAATACTTTAAAAAATTAAAAAGAAACAAAACAAAGGTTTTAAAAAAAACTCACCTTTCACAAAAACAATTTAAAAAAAAAAACACAAACTGACTAAATAAGTAAAAAAAAAAAAATAATTTAAAATCTCGAAACTTTATTTTCATGAAAACAATAAAAAAAGTCCTGTTCTCTATTTTTTTTCTTTGAGAAACAAATATATTTCTGACTTACAAATGCGGTAGAGACTCATTATTTTTACTTTCTATGGTTTTGATATACCGCGTTTTTATTGATTACAAAATGGGTGACTGATTTATCAGAACGTTGTAACTAAAAAGTGAGCACCACTTTCAAATGTCGAAATAATGATTTCTTTTTTACATTTTTTTTTAATAATCTGTTTAATTAGTGTCCAATCAATAATAATCCAGTGAAAAAAAATTCCAAAAACCTATAAGTATAGAAATTAAGCATGGGAGTATACAACAACGTCGCCTTTCGCATTTTTAATTTACACATTTAAACATTTTTTTAAAAAAGTAACTAAACCATTTATTGATAATTTGTCACGTGTACAAACATTTATTTATTTACGTAGGCTTAACTCCTTTCATGAATAAGAAAAGTTTTACTCTTTAAGAATAATAAAAGGAAAAAGTTACTGAACATTTATAAAAGGACTTCTTTTCATGAAGGCCAGAGGAATAGTTGGCCGAAAATTCGTGAAACAACAACAATAAATAAAAATGGTGCTAATGCAGAGAGCCGCGCTATTTTTTAAATCATATTTCCACGTTTAAATAACGTTTTACGATATGTTTTTTTTATTATTTATTCAATTGTAAGGTTAAAGTACAGAATAGGTACAAAACATCCTTACCTCCCCATATTACGAATGACTTTTTAAATAATAACATTATTTCAGCACGGATCACTCTCTGCATGAGTAAACTTATATAGAAAAAAAAATTCAAAAGCAAGCAACAAACTTTTTTTGGCCTTATATAATAAAGAAAAGATGTGTAAATTAAAAAAAATTGGAAGATAAACAAATGAAATATGTTTTTGTTTTTTTTTACTTATCGAGTTAACAGAAAATTAAACCTTTCGTCAATTCGTGGCTGTGAAATGAATCGAACTGGAAGTTCAGTTTTATCAACAGAACAGATACGCAGAAACGATTAAATAAATATATTTATTTTATTTAATATTTTAATTTTAATTAGGTAAATTTATTTTAATAACATAAAAACATACCTCGACTCTAAAAATGGGGTGTCTGAAAATTTCAAATAAATTGGTAACGTATAAACATAGTTTTATTTGTTTAGAACGAACCAACTTTACATTTTTATATATATAGATATATATATATATATATTGTGCTATAAATTCTGAATAATAAAAAGTAAACACACACACGCATGCACACACACACACACACACACACACACATATATATATATATATATATATATATATATATATATATATATATATATATATATATATATGTATGTATTGAGCCTATCCCTTGCGTCAGGAGCACATGGCGATCATCGCAGCATCCAGAGAACGTGATTTGCAACAGATATCAATAGATAGTCTCCACTTTTTACTTCAATTCAACTTAAACAAGGCACGTTGTCACTTCACTGTAAAGATCATATCCTAAGGGGACTATGATGTTAGTTCAGCAGCAAAATGTATGTTTACATTACATTTAAACTTCTGCTCAACACTGTCAGGGAAATAGTTAACAAATAGGGAATTCCAAAATCTAACAGTCCGAGGGAAAAAATATAAGAGTAGAAGTCTTTCCGACCTCAACTATGAAATAGTTGAAATTTTCAGGTACTTACAAGAAAACACCACGTGTGGGTTGCCAACATCATAAGTCAAAGAGTTTCTGTGGAACGAACAGGATTCGAACTTGGCACACGGAAGTCGTAAGTCCGTATTGTTAATGTAACAATGATAAAAGAATAGCTGAAAATATATAAATTGCAGAATTCTACGGAGAAACAGACAAAGATCAGTTCCCCTTTCTAAAAACCCCACCCTCCCTGGCTCCACCACATTTCTCGTTATTTTCTTTGAACTGGCATCCATCAGTCGCCTTTCCCCATCAACTCGTCTAAGAACTCAAGATTGTTTTTGACAAAGAAATCTCTCAAACTAATACATTCAAGCGGTTTTTGACACCCCGTTATTGAGAAACGTAATAAGAAAAAAGAAAATAATAAGAAAAAACAAACATAAGATGCTGGAAAAAAACAAGAATGGATGTTCGCACGATTGTCTATTTAATCTACGCGTGTAGTGCTGAAAATGTAATTTAAACAGAAATAGTGATAGGACAGCGACCAAAGAGCGAATGGAAAAGACAAGACGCACTTAAAATATTAAAATGTGTTTAGCGAATTATAACGTTATTTCTGAATTAAGCCTGACAAACAGAAAAAGTAACCGAGAGTGCAATATTTAAATAAAAATTCTATATCAAACGTAAATGCAAGGCTGAAACTAAAATTGTACTTCAAATGTGACCGAAAAGAAAATGTAATTTCAAATAGAAATTTACGACAAAAATTTCAGTTGAAACGTATGCACGAGCGACAAACGAAGATGCTAGTTCAAACAAGAGCGTAAAAACACAAACAAAATGAAATTGTAAACGGATAGTTACAGACCAACAGGAATTCTATTTAAACCTAGAATTAAAGGATAAATAAAAATGTTATTTCGAACGTGAGGGTAAGAAATCAATGAAAATGGAATTCGGAATTTGGAAGTTGCATGCCCCACCCCCAAATTTTACTTCAAACTTAAACGCAAACATACTATTTAAAACGCAAGCGCAAGTGACAAATGAAAATTCTTTTTCAAATTAAGGCGTCACCAACTAATGAAAATGCTAATTCAAACACAGTCACAATAAAAGTCAACTTCTATTTCAAATTTTAGAGTAACCGACCAACGAAAATGCGTCACAGATAAACGAAAATTCTATTTCAAATGTAAACGTAACCGACCAACGAGAACGTTAATTGAATTATAGTCGATATAAAACGAAAAGTCTGCTTCCATTCTCGAAACCTTATGAAAAAGACACTCATGATCAGAAGAGTATTTCGAAGAATCTACATAATACTAATCAAATTTTATTCATCTTTTACGCTTAGATTTTAATTAAAACTATCGTCTGCCCCTTGCAGAATTTACGTTTTACTGTGATTTTTTGAATTAACGTTTTCGTTGGCCGGTTACGTAAACTGTTCTGATGTTGAGTGTCTTTTTCATAAGGTTTCGGTCCATATAACCTCCGACCATCTTCAAGTGCATCTTGCCTAACTCGTGAATGTTTCTGTCGAACTCGGGAATTTGGACGGAATTGCGAACGGGAGCTTTAATTTACTTTGCAGGCGTAACACGTTTCATCAGCTATGACTGAATAGACGTCCTAAGTAAATTGCAATTGTATTTTCTGTCGCCCGCATTAAGAATTGAACCTTCAACTTCAAGAAAAATATCACGTCTATAATTGATTTTTCAAGTACTCTACCCAATTCGGCCCGGTCCTTGTGGGCTGTTCTAGTACGAATTTTGGTCGCATTAAACAAATTTAATTTCCAATTGTAAATATCACTATCTTTAACTCATTATTATAACTATATATTACTATGTATCTTACTGTATATGCATATATTATTATTGTTTACTTATTGCTGTATATATTAGATTTCTACCGTCTTCAGGCATGTTGGTTATTATTTGGAAAAGAACATAGGAAAGTGACTCGCTTCGTATATTTTTTTGTATTCCTTGACTTTGACGTCAAATTGACAGGGATACAAGGTGGAGATTCAGGCGACCCAATCGGGGAGCATATATGCGAAAAAAAAATATATATATACGAAGCAGACTACGCTTAGAGATTAATAGCATTTGAGAGCCTCTAATTGTAGGAAAAACAAAAATTGCACACCCTTAGCATATCGGCGATGAAAGGGAGATAACCCCCTGTCGATCTTTATTAGAGTTGATTCCCCTTTGTCGACCAATTTTTTCACGAATACGAGACTACAGCAATAAAACAGGGACTAACTCTAAGTAACTAACATGACTGAGTAGAGTTGAAGTGCGAACCGATCGCAATATTGCACAAATAATACTGAAGATGGGAACAATAGTCTATCTAATACAAGTAATATAAACAATCAGCCCTCATATTAAAAAAAAATTAACAATTCTATTGCAAACTATTAGACCAATTTAAATACATTTTCAAATGTTTAAATTAGTGATGGGACGATTCCAATATTTTTCTCGATTCCGATACAATAACCAATTCCGATTCTTTATAAATCTCAAAATGTTTAACTATAAAAGTGTCGTTTTTTTTTTGTCTAGATTACTGAAAAAACTCATCTTAAATGTGTCTATATTTTATCAAACGTAACAACACACTTGTGATGGGGTAGTCTACGGATTTTAGTCTTACTTGGAAGTTTAAATCAATAAATATTTATTATTTTATTGTTACTACAAGCAGTGGAAGATTTTTCTTACGCTTAAGGCCAAAAAATAATTTAAGAAACTGGTTTTGTCATCGAAAAAAGGCTCAATTTTTTTTCTGTATTCGATACCTTAAAAGATCCAAATTTTCCGATTCCCAATTTTGATTCCGACTAATCGTCCCTACACTAGTTTAGAAGAACGGCATTATTTCAGACATGTTTTATTGTTATTTTAATGAAAACTTTTGCATACACATTAAAATTAACAAAGTAAATTGAATTCTGCTAAACTTTACTTTTTTCCAATTTTTTTTGTTAGTGTTGGTTTATGTTTTACTTGTGTTAGAAATTACAACCAAACACCAAAAATGAAATAAAATAATGCCACGGATAAAGTATACCGTAATAAGGTAAACGGTATTATGTTCCGATTAAAATCACATGAAAAGGAACGAAGAAAATGGTATATTCGTTGGTTTCTTTGAAGTCAGTAGCAAATCAGTAAACGCCGACAAATAATTAGGTTTTGCTCCTCGAGAAAATTGGCAAGCGTCCTTCCTCCCGTTGTTTTTATGGCGAAAAGTTTGCGTGTCTCTTTTTCATCCGATTCGAATTGCAAGCAGAAACGTGAATCAACTGCAATAAGAGAGAACTCGAGTGATGACATAGAGAGAGAGAGAAGCAGAGTGTTAGAAAGAGAAAGAGAAAGAAAGAAAGAGAGAAAAAGAGAGAGAGTTACCCGCCTGTTTTAACTTTCCTTTTCCACAACTGGCTGTACCGTTTTTGGCTCCAGGACAACGCCCTTGCGTGTCTTGGCCTCGCGACATGAAAGTGTGGGTTTCAGATCAATAATTCTTATTTGTAACAGTAAACAGGATACTATAAGTTTAAAGTTTTCAGTATATATATAAATAAATAAATATATATATATATATATATATATATATATGTGTGTGTGTGTATGTGTGTATACGTATATTTATATATGTATGTATGTATATATATATGTATATATATATATGTATAGATACATAATAATAATAATAATAATAATAATAATAATAATAATAATAATAATAATATATATATATATAAACTGAAATCTTAAAATAATTTCAGATTACAGCTTTTATAATACTATAAAATTAACGCCCATATAAATATTAGTATCGCTATTTATAAGACAATCTCAATGAGATAAACAAGCTTAATATACAAGATTGGGTAATAGAATTATATATATGAAAATTTAGTATTAAATACATGAAATTAAAAATAATATTGTTTGCCAAAGAATGCAAACATTTAATTTTTTTTCCGTAATCCATGGATTTTAAATAAATGGCTAATTTTATCAGAGGAAATGTTTTTAGGAAAATAATGTTTATAAGAAAGGATGATTTTAGCGATTTCGTACATAGATTAAAAAACTAAAAAGATTGAAATTAATAGCATGTATGGTGAATTTTACTCTTTTTAATCTTGGTATCTTGTAGGCTTTTTATACAAACTTTACATTTTTCAAACTTTCTGCTTTATGGCAAACATTATCACTTCGTATAAACATTAGTTTCCTAAAGACATTTCCTCTGATATTATGAGCAATTCATTGAAAATCTATGAATTAAGAAAAAAAAAACGTCTTAAATTGTCTCATTCCGTGCCACATAATATATTTCTCGCATATTTTTTAATTAATTGAAGTTAATTTTAAATATATATATATATATATATATATATATATATATATATATATATATACATATATATATATATTCAAATTAGATTCAGCTACTCTGATGAGTCGTGGACGACGAAACACGTGTCAGTGGATAATTATATTTTAAAAATCATATTTTAAAAATTATATTTTAAAAATAATATATATATATATATATATATATATATATATATATATATATATACAGGGTGTCCCAGAAGTCGCGCACCATGTAGATTTATATAAAAACAAATATGAATATCAATGAATATAAATTTTATCAATCAAAATCGCAATAAATGCTCAAATTGTTCACCTTCAGCCTGAATACATGCATCGATTCTCTTTATAAAACTATCTTTTACTCTAATGAGGGTTTCAGTAGTAATTTTTGGACATTCAATTATTATCGCATCTTTCAAATCATCAAGAGTGCGTGACGATTCTGGTAAACTACAGATTTAAGATGTCCCCAAAGGAAATAGTCAAGAGGTGATAGATCTGGTGATCGGGGTGGCCACTCCACGGGACCTCTTCGCCCAATCCATCTTTCTGGAAAATTTTGATTCACGTAGTCACGCACACAAATAGCAAAGTGTGGTGGAGCTCCATCTTGCTGAAATAAGAGGTTTTGTCGTCTAATTACAGATACATTTTCTAGGTATCCAAACAGGAAAATCTGTTAAAGCTCTAAATGAGTTTCTCCCGTGACATTGTTAGTATACCAACAATTTCCTCCTCCCATATTCCAGCCCAGACCATTATCTTAGCGTTGGTCTGATGATGACCCTCCTCATGCCAGTTAAGATTTACTTCTGATCAATAGCGCATAATGTGACGGTTTACTTGCCCATTTAAATGAAAAATTGCTTCATCACTAAATAATATCGAAGAATCCAGGTGATTACACACCCATTCACAAAACTCTAATCGCTTATCTGTGTCATCGCCATGTAGAGCTTGTACAAGATGCACTTTGCACGGGTGAAATTTCTGTGTTTTAAGAATACGATGTACTGATGATTTGCTAATTGTAAGCTCCTGGCTTATTCTCCTTCCTGATTTCACGGGGCTTCTAGCAACATTCGCCAAAACCATAGTTGATGTTTCCTTATCAGTTACATTCTTTCGTCGACCACATCTCTCGCGGTCAGCAACTGAACCTGTTTCTTGGAAACGTTTGATCAAACGGCAGACAGTGGTATGGCTCAATGGTTTTTTTCTCGCTCGGGATGAGTGCGGTTGAATTCTTTAGCTACCGAGCGGTATGTAGCCCCATCTCTTCCAAACATAAAAATCAATTTAACTCTTTCTTGCACTGTTAATTTGTCGCCCATATCGAATAAAATCTGAAACATGAGAGATGATAAATATGTATGTGGGATGATAAATATTTTAGCTACTTACATTCGCTGTCACTTTTGACATATACACTTTAACGCTAAGATTGTATTTTCTGTTGGTGTTATAATAACGTGCCTCGTTACTGAAATGTATAATTGTTCATAAATTAGTGGACACGCAGATTTTTCCCTTTCTATATCCTTTAAACATCTTAAGATTCCCTTCCTATTAATTCTTACTTTCTATCTTTCTCTCTTAAACTATATTTCATCATTCTTTCTTTTCTCTTCTAGCCTTTGTTTTCTTTATAATAACCCTTTATTTTTTTCTTTTTCTTCTCCATATTATATTTTTCTTCTTCTCTATTTTCTTTCTCTATTTATTTTATTTCTCTATTTCTTTTTTTTCTCTTCCGAATCATTCTCTCTCCATTATATTTTTTTAGTTTTCTTTAGATTGCCCCTCCCTCTTTACATCTTATAATTAAAGTTCTGTGTTTTAAAGTTTTTTAACTCCGACTTTTAAAGAGTTCCTACCTAAAATAAAATAAAAATCCATTATTCATTGAATCCTTTAAATAGTCAAGTCGCTGCCTGATGATATCTGTTGTTTGATTGAAACAAGTGGCTGTTTGTAGCCGCGGGATGTAAACATGTTTATATAACAATAAACAAGTATTATCAGCTTTTTTTTATTGAGCATTATCTAAAAACCTCGTTGAATTCACTAGTCCTTTACTTCTGAATAAAGAAACCCGGAGTATATATATATATATATATATATATATATATATATATATATATATATATATATATATATATATATATATAAATATATATATATATATGCACACTCATGAGCAAATAAAAATTGGCTAAGAGTGAAAGAAGGAAGAAATCGATTTTTCAATATTTTTCCATGAATTTTTGTTAGTTTTAGCTGAAAATTTCTATTTTGCAGATCATTATTATAATAGCATACAGAAATAAGTGGAAAAATTAATCCCAAATGTAACTTAATGGTAAGACCGCATCTTGGTGAGGATATAAAAATCGAATTGCATGATTAAGGCTGTACAAAATGACTTTCAAGCAGATTTGTGATGCTCTTGATACTCCCGAACGGTGCAATCGATGAACTGGAGAAAGATTTTCGACAAGCAACATAAAAATTACAGTTAAGTACGGGTATGGAGAGATAATGGTATGCGTAAATGTTACTGCAGCAGGATTTGGGGAACTTATTAGATGTGAGAAGTCAATCAATGCAAAGGAATAAATTCGAATATTAGAAAAAAGACCAAATAACCAGAAGCTGGCAATATCCCAGAACATTATTTGTTAACATGATAATGCCCCTTGCACACATTGCTAAAGTCACAAAAAATGATTTTCTGATAATTCAATTGATGTGATATTTTGGCCAGGTGAAAACCTCGATTTAAACCCAATCGAGAATAGTTGGTCAATAATACCTCGTTCATCAACCAGAAGAACTTTTGTGAACAATGCTAATCTTTGGGAAGCTGTGCAAAGCGAATGGAATACCATTTCCTCTTCACAGTGTTCCACTTTGGTTGAGAGCATGTCTAAAAGGATTGACCTTTTAAGAAATCAAAAGGGAATACGATTTCATCCGAAGCATTTATTAAAGTAAATGGCTAATTCTGTATTATTAGTCTCGTTTAAGTTTCCTTGCCCAATTTTTCTTTGTTCAATATAGCTTGTAGTGCAATAAAATGGATAAAATTTGTTTGTCCCATTTTTTGGTCACGAGTATATATATATATATATATATATATATATATATATATATATATATATACTTCGTCTGTGTGTCTGTTTATCGGTGAGCTTGTTCCCTATCGGCTTCAAAACAACTGGACCTAGTTTTTTTTTTTAATTTAGCAGAAATGTACTTCATGTGTTTGAGAGTGTTGTTAGATAGGTGTTGTACTGAGATACTTACGATAATTATAAAAAAATCGAATAATAGAAAAAATATTAACGATGGAGCAGGCCGATATCACATTTATTTCTTACGCCACAAGTGCATTTGAGAAGTTTTATCACCGCCCTCTAAATGAGTCTTACGTATAGAATCCACAGAAACCTCTTTTATACGACAGGGGCGCCTTCGACATGAATGTTTCTATTGAGAGCATGATTGAACTATTATACTTGATTTTTACATTTTCAATTTTACCTTCCTACACAACAACATCCAAATGATTAGAATTGTCGGTTGTTGTTTAAGCGGTCGTATTGTAATCCCAACTTTTCTCACTGCACTCAACAGTTTTGATACAACGGAATACTCTGTCAGTGGATGACTACACAACCCACACATAAACACATACAGCACATATGTGTGTAAGATTAGTGACAGAAAACCGCAGAAATAATTTAAAAAGTATATCATTATTTTCATATGTTATAAATCAGCTCAGATTTACATTGTTACCCTTGGTTTTATATCTACACAATGGGGACTTATAATGGGTCTACTTTACCGAAATTTCTCAAGTCGCTAAATAAACTGGCCGAACAACTTACCAATTTGTACCTGAGACAGATAATGCAAGCGAAACTGGACCTCAATTATGTAACTGTAACAAATCCGGTGTACCTAAAATGATTCAGGTGTCTACGTCCAATAATCAGAGCAGCAAATCCACTCTCTACAAGAGTCGCACAATGGTTTGGACCTGAATACACTACGAAATGTCGGATAGATACGTTTAGCAAGAATGTTATATTTTCTCAGCGGATATATCGTTCAGCATCAGCCATATATTTGCTTGATATATCTGTGCAGAAATGACATGAATACAACAGATTCTGATGTTGGTTCCTCTTTGATTTTCACCAGATCCCAGTTGGCCGCGAAGCTCTGACGCAACTATGTTGGGTCCGGATCTACACCAAATAAAAGGGATAGAACTATAGAAAATGCTGCTCTTAACATTTTTCTATTAACTTCTTTTTCTTTATTTATTATCTAACTTACTGACGTTAATCTTTGCGTTACTGTTTTTTTTTTCTCTGTAGCTTATCTACACTCTGTCACTTCTAACTTTATATTTTTCCAATAACTTAGTATTTAGAATATACATTATACGTGTGGTGACTTACTTTCAACTAATATTTTTTATTAAACAATGCTTGAGGGATTATTATTTAATTATTACAATCACTATTATTATTATTATTATTATTATTATTATTATTATTATTATTATTATTTAATTATTACAGTCATTATTATTATTATTTAATTATTATTATTATTATTATTTAATTATTGCAATTATTATTATTATTATTATTATTATTATTATTATTATTATTATTATTATTATTACAAATATTATTATTATTTTATAACTAGGGGTAATCACACAGGCCATCATCACAGATTTCTCTTTGAGAACAACTTGTGGCATTCTGTGAGGTCTGAGTGGCAACAAGGCTCCCCTGATTTCTAGTACTTTCCTCCTCTTTTGATAATCATTGCAGAAAAATTTACATTATCGCAACAATAAATTAATGTTGATTTCTCGTTAACGCCGACCATTAGTCTTCACTAAAAGTTGGGTGGCTAAAAACCTTCCCAAGGTCCCAGTCCTCTTTGCACTAATCCAGCAGAGGTCTGGCTAGCGCTTTCTCTCCTCGATGGCTCTATTCATCTTGATGCCCCTCGCGTATTTAGTGTAAGTTTTTGGTGACACACACACGAAAAAAAAACTGAGAGAAGGTAGAAGCGCAGTGAGTTTACTTTCAATTATAGAGTTTCACTTTTCAGGATTCTAGGTGGTGCTCCTTTTTGTTTTAGACCAGTACCATTTTCTGAATGTCCAGTTTGTGCCTGTAGCTTGTATGCGTGTCTCCGTATACAAGGAGTTTCCTTTATATTTCAACCGTTTTAATTACTGTTATCCGTTGCATCTTATCAGCCATCCCTCTCATAATCTCTAACATTCTCCTTTCAAAGTCTTTGAGTATTACTTCAAGTACTCCTACCAGTAGTGGAGTTATTTTTACTTTCATCATCATTCCATATTCCTTTGAGCTCTATAGCAAGTTTAGTGTATTTGCTCCGCTTCTCGGTGTCCTTCATCTTCTCTTTGTGGTCAACTGAAACGGCAAAATCACAGTCCTGTCTTTCCCCCCTCTGATCGCGTCTGTTCTTATGTATCGTTTGGGTTAGTTTGCTTCATTCGCTTATTATATGGCTTATTAGTTCGTCTCTTTATCCACAGAGTCTGCATTTGCTGTTTTCTCGTGTCTTGTCGATCTTTATTTAGGTGTGGTTTGTTCTAATTTCGTAATCTTGTGCAGCTGTTATTAGAGATACCGTTTTTTCTGTTTAGGTTTCCATTTTTGTAGCCATGTCTAAGTGTTTTCGTTAGTTTCATCTTTTGTCTCGTTCGTTGTTTCAGTGTTGCAGCAATCATTATGTATGTTTTATATTCTTGCTTGTGTCATTATCAAGGTCTTATATATATAAGCTAGCTCTCTTCCTCCGTCTTTCCCTTTTATATAAAATTGGCCAGCATCATCTTTTGAATGTTGTGCATTGTGCAGAGTCATGGGTTTCCTGGTCTTCTGATTAAGATGCCCTGGTCTTCTATGGTCTAACCATTAAATTGTCCAGAGTATCTTACAAGTGACACTGTTTATGTATTTATGCCTTTAATTATGTTTCCACTTTATAATTTAGTTTCGAGGAGCTCTATTATTCTTTTGAGGAATTCCTTTCCAATTCTCCCTTTCATTTCTGTTGCTTCGATAGTGTCTGCTTCCAGAACACTCAAATATCTGTAACTATTTGTGCTCACATCTCTGTTTGTTTGAATAGTATCATACCTCTCGTTGCTTCCAGTTTTCCCGTTTTTATGATCAGCTGTGTTCGCTTTTCCATACAGAATTCTATTCATGTAGACTGACTGAAGATTCTGGTTGTGTTTATTAGCGTCTTTAATTCCTTCATGATTTTTTGCAAACAGCTTCAGGTCATCCATGTGCATTAGGTTGTTCATTGATGCATTTATATTAGTGAACTTGTATGCGGTTTTGGCATTTTCTTAGAATATTGTTAAGGGGCATCATGGCTATTGATTAAATGTAGTGGTGATAGAGAATTACCTCAGAAAATTGTATTTTAATCTGTTATGTATTATCCATCAACTGTTAGTTGAAGTCTCCATTGCATTTTTATTAAGTTAATCACCTTTCTTGATATTTTCTACATCCTCAGGCATTCTATTATCCATACTTGCTCTCTTCTAGTTGATCCATGCCAAGTTTTTTCTATTTTTTTACCATCTTCAGCATCATTTGGTCTATTATTATTATTATTATTATTATTATTATTGTTGTTGTTGTTGTTGTTGTTATTGTTATTGTTATTATTATTATCATCATCATCATCATCATCATCATCATCATCATCATCATCATCAGTCGAATATTCCAAGGAAAATTCAACGGTACGTAAGTGTAGTTCTGGGTTGTTCAGATTACGGAAACCCCAGGAAAGTTCAGAAGTTTGGCCTAGTGCGTCTATACTATGATTAGGATTTGATGCGTAATTCCAGTTCTTCCTCTTTTCCGCAAGAAAAAGGGGAAAAATAGGAAAAGGAAAAAACCAGGAAACAAAATACTCCAGGAAAAATAGGTGCGACGTGGGCTACAGTTGGTACCCCACCCTAGGGTAGGTGCCCCTTTCCGCTGCCTATCTTCTGAAAGAGGCACAAGTGGACTATTCCGTTTGGTAGTTAAGTTAAAAATCTTATAGATAATGAATAGAAACTCAGGGGTCAGTTCTTGCTTATCAAGAAATATATTATAAAACTTCTAACGACAACGTTTCGGTATTATACAGCGGGATGAAATGGAAAAATATGTATTTTTTAACAACGCAGATATTTACAGTTACATGTAACCATTCGTTCAGAAAATCTATCTGCGATGCAGGATTTTTTTCTCCCTCTCTCTCTCTCTCTCTCTCTCTCTCTGTCTCTTTCTCTTCCTCTCTCTCTCTATATATATATATGAATTAATGATTAATAAAACATGTTAAAAGACATCTTGAAAAAGAGTTAAAAACATATTTAATTTTAAAAAAGGAGGCACAAGATAAGTGGATAGTCCTTAATCCGCGAAGTATCGAAGAAATACTCCACTTCTCATCAGAGAGCAGGAATTAGCAAAATGCAGGATCGGATTTTGCATATAAAAGTATTTAATGAAACTACAAATAAGTCACAGATCTTACTTGGTTAAAAAAAGGGTGAGGTAAGGGGAACAGGAGGCAAAAGAAAAATGATAAAAAGATTTCACATGAATGGATAGTCCGGTGAAGGGTAAAAATAAAAAAAAATGGTAAAATCCAAAACGGTCGAATTTAAAATTTCAATCCAATGGGTAAATTCCAAATGGTCCAAAATAATCCAAAAGGCAGAGTTCTTTGGAAAAAAGCGCAAACGGAATGAATTCAAAATCATTAAAAGAAAGGCACTGGATATAATATTTAAAACACGTCTGTCAAGGCTGGATGAATCAAAAAAATTAAGGTTAAAAAAAAAACGAAAAGCGGTGAAAGTTTAAATTTGAAAAGCAAGGTTAAACTGACCCAGACAAAAAGCGCGAAAGTTAGCCTTGATAATTAGGTCAGCTTAGATATGCACGTGAAAGTCTCAGAATTAAATTAAGAAAACTGATCAGAAGAAAAAATAAATGGCCAAGTTTAAGAAATGGGGCGTCTGTTATATATATATATATATATATATATATATATATATATATATATATATATAAAGTGAAAGTAAATAAATAAAAAAAATAAATAAAAAATAGAAAATTATATATATACACACATACATATATATACACATACACATACATATACATACATACAGACACACAAATGCACACATACATGTATATACATACACACACGCATATAAATATATATACATATATGTATACATATACAAAAACACACAAACATATATAAACATATATATATATACAAACACACACGCATGCATAAATATATATACATATCCAAAAACATATACAAGCTAAACAAAAACATAATACTTACATACAAAATAAGGGGAGGGAGAGGCCGGTATCTATAAACTCCGGAATAAGGCAAATAAATGTGTATGTAAATGCATATAGCGAAATATAAATAAACAAATACATAGAATAAAAATGAGTAGGTTGATGGATATATTTAATTAATCGGTATACTTATACCATAAAACGGAGACAGCAGATGGAAACCCGGCCAAAGAAATAAAGAAAAACAAATAAAATTAAAAATATAAAAAGCTTAGAAGATAAGATTATAAAAAAAAATATGGGAAAAGATATATATTTGAAGGGTTAAATTAATAGTTATGTGATTTCAAATTTACCATATTTAAACTTGGACATATGTTTGCAATAGGAAATCAGTTCATTTTTAGAGTTTATTATTTACTACTTTGAGGGGAGGTTATAATAGTTATAGCTTCAGATGTACAGAGGTGACAAGACTTAGATCCTGGAGTGTAAGACTTAACTTTTTTTAGGATGGTCCATTTAATTGAAAAGTGGGTATTGGCAGAGTTAAGCATTTAACCAGTGTAGTTAGAGAAGTTCCCTGGTTATTATTTTAATTTTGGTTATTGAAAGAAAAAGTGTGGTTTGAAATTCTTTTCTTTATTAAAGTTGAAGTAGCACCTATATATGTATATGTTTTATTAATAGCTCGGGGTTGAGAATTAATATTAATTTGTTGATTAATACTGGGAAGGAATTTAAATTTTGTTCATTTTGATGAACAGAGGGTAGGACAGTAATTGTAGCAGGATTGGTTTGGAGGGGATAATTAGTGTTACCAGTGTTAGGATGGCTGCTATGAAAATTATTATTATTATTATTATTATTATTATTATTATTATTATTATTATTATTATTATTATTATTATTATCATTATTATAGCTGGTTGTATGATTGAAAATAGAGGGGCTGGTTGATTCGTTTGTTGGATTAATAATTATATCAGAGGGAGGGTCGGTGGCAAAATGGTATTGTCTATTATGGGAGAATTTCGTGTGGGCTCTGTAATTGTGCATGAATATATTACATCTTTATGGATGCAATCATTATTGAGTGGGCAAAGATGTTTGTTAATACAGTTGCAGTTTCTTTTTGGTTGGATTGAGAAAGGGATTTTTGGGGCTGATTTTATTTTTTGTTATTAGATTATTTGTGCCAAATTAGGCATAGTAGAATAAGAAATTCTTATTGAGTTTTTATTAAAAATTGAACTATATCTGTGTGGGTATTTGAAAGAGTTTTCTACAATAATGAAGAATTCTTTAGGTATATTAGTTTTAACATTTACGCTAAATGGAGGATTAAACCAAATATTTTTCTTTCTCCTATTGCGATAGGGTGGGTTAGAAGTATTACGATTAGCATGTTGGTTCGGATTATATTTGTGGAGTGGACCATTGCTATTGATAGCAGCAGAATTTGTTATTTGAACTGGTTTCTTGCGAGTCATATTGTGTGTGATTACAGATTTAAGACGGCATACAGGTGGAGCATAATGGTTATATTGAATCTTAGTAGGAGTCTAAACGTATCAAACTCCGACAACGGAATCCACATGACGAATAAACTCCGTGTAAAATATAACTCGTTGTTTTGCTGTTCTTTTCGGGTTTGTTCATAAAGAAGGTATGTGATTCTTTTGGTCTGAGACATAATTGAGTGTAAGAAATACTGTTTATAAAATTCTGTGTCACGTTTTGTTTAATACGTGCATATATGAATTAGCAGCCGCACCTGCAATGAAAATATTACGTACATACAACACTAAAAGAACATTCTACCCACTAGATAGCACACTGTATATAGCACACTGTTAAAGACAATAATAAAATACGCGGTTTACATACACTCATTTCGCTATATAACACTTCTAAGGCTGTTTCTCGCGGTTCAGAAGTACGTTGCTCTCAATGAAAAATGCTCATTCGTTTGAGAACAGAAATGGATGATCGGAAGTTTCTGTGACCACATGGGGAACAAAACTAAACCCAACTATCTGTGAGTGTGAAGAGGAGGAACATACAATGCTACACATTTTGACTGACCACTACAGCCAACACCGATGCAACTTGGAATGTACAACGATAATGTAAATAACTGCGTAAAAAGTTGTAAACTGATGTATGACCACGTGCTTTAAAGACGCGCAAAGATAAATCATTTTTGTTCGTCATATAGAAATATGGATTATATGAAGAATTATTTTGTTAGGTAAATATACCATGTATCATAGCAGCATTAACCCTTAGTATGTTGAACTGGTTTCCTCTAGAAGAGGAAGTATCAAGGGAATTTATACAGTAACAGCACCAGATTAGTTACTATTTACGAATACCATGCGCTGTATGCAATAGGATATCGACACCCTCATGCATGAACAATGCTAATGTTACCATCTCTCTTTACCAGGATATACAAGAGGAAACAATAATATTGTCGCCCTAGAAAAGACGATATGATTCCATTTCCGTTTAATGGCAAGCGGGTTTATTTTCTTTGTCGCGGAGCATTTGCTAGTTTGGCAGTTGTGTACAAAGGCCAAGACCAACAGGAGCCTCCTGTCATGTCTGAAAGTGACACAGTTTTCAACGATCGAGATCGGAGATGCGTCTCTGTATTATAACACATGCTCCCTACTGATCAAAATTCTGACAACAGGACCATGTCCAGCATCCTCAAAATGCAAATCCGGACAGTTTAACTCTTGAGGACACAGATCAACGATGCTTTCGGCTACGGTTCTTGTCTTTGGTGTGGTTTCAAGTGAGGGCCACATAATGCAACATCACATCTTCGAAGTCGGCTTGAAAGTCAACACCAAAGTGTACCTGGATGCTGAAGAGTGTGGTAATCCTTTAATATAATTAGGTGGCAAACCCTAGGTGGTTCACGGCCCACCAGTCTAAAGAGACCCAGGCTTAGCTTCAGCAGGAGTGCTACGACTTTGTACTCTTCTCTCACTGGTTTTCCACCTTTCCCGACCTGAACCAGCTAGACTACTTTGTTTGGTCATACGTCGAGAACATCACCAACATGACCTTCCGCAACACTAAAGCTATCCGCCATATATTCGCCGAACTTCTTATGGAAAAGGCATATGTCCAGTTCTTGACCCCTATCGAGGCTGTAATTGAGGCTGAAGACCGCTACATTGAATAGATATCAGTTCTACTACATAATCAAGTTCCCTGAAGTTTTTTAAATAAATAGTTTTAAAATAAATCTGTAGTTTTGTCTTCTTTAGGTCGACAAATTTATCATTCTACCCTGTATTTGCTACTGAAGACTATTTGCGAATTGAAATTCACGAGTAGTCTCCACTCACATATATATCACAGTATGGAGAGATGGAAACATTATATGTTTTTACAATCTATTTCTGGAAGTGTCTATATTCTACTACATACAGCGCACGGTATTTTCAAATACTAATCTCGTAATAACCAGCGTCCATTTCGTTGCGCTAACGAGAACCGATGTATCAACGCGATTATTCTGCATATTACTATGTAAATAAAATATGGTTTTGAACTCCGATGAGAAGTTCCCTTAAAATATCTACGATGCAATTTATCTCGCCCTGTGCGTCTGTTCCTAAAATCGAAATCCACTTTACTTGATGAAACTGCAAAGCGCATATCGTTTCGAACATTGCACGATTCATATTGAACTGCTGACTGGCTCGAGGTCCGCTCAATTTACTTTGGCGATGAAAATGTAAGATTATTGCAGTTATTTTTGTTTTGCGTTTCTTGGGGATTTAATAAACCTAAAACTGAGAAGATTATATTGTATTACCGACTCGAAAATGTTCTGAACAATTGCGATATTTACGAGTACAAACTTATTTTAATATCTCTTATGTTAGCACGCTTGATGCGTTAGCATAACGTTTAGCGTGTTGAATTAATATTGAAACCCACTCTCAGCAAAATCACGTTCTTTACTGTAGTAGTTCCTAAATGGCAGAAGACAATTATTCGATTAACACTTTCCTCAGATTTGTTGCCTTTAGAAATTCTCTCTGTTCGTTGTTTATCTGATAGTGCGTGTACGTGTGTATTCAAAATTAATTTAAACCAACATCGCGCTACGAATTCTCTCACCTACGTTGCTTCCCAGCAATCTGGCTCCTATCACAGTAATCGCCAGAATTCAGTAACTTGATGCCTTTATTTGAGACAAAGAAAAGTGTTAAAAATTTAATATAGAGGGAATATGAGGGAAATCACTAAGAAGTAATAACTATTGTAAGGATTGACTACTAAGCATAAGACACGAGATTAATATACTCCCTACGTCATAGCTAGGTTGTGCTAGGAAGCCCCAAGTATTTATTAAATTTTATTGAGGTAAAAAAAGATGTGAACAAACACATTCACATTCTCCAGTGATCAGGCGATTAGCGAAAATAACATTCTTTCTCTTAAACGATTAGAGTAACCTTATCACCTTGCTGGCGGAGGACATCCATGCTGTAATGCACGCTTTCTAAGATCTTGTAAGTCTCAACGCAAGCCAAGAGCTACGCTGTGTGCAATTTTACAAGTAAGAAAAAAAAACAAGCTGTGTATATATTTGTTAGGTAAACGCCGGGCAACCCCGGTTAGAAGCATTTACTTGTCTGTTACGTATCTATCTATCTATCTATTTATTTATCTATATATCTATCTAATTGTCCATCTATCTAGCGGAGTCAAAAACAAATTGAATCGTCAATAAGTTGGGCGAGCGTGCAGGTGCAGAAAGGGTCAAAGGGTAATGTTGTGACAGGTATCAAACTGAATGAGTTGCACCGGAAATGATGCAAACGGGAACCTGATCTGGCGTGTCAAGGGTTCTGGTTTGAATAAGCCGAGTAAAATTTAGTGAGTTGGTTTTGAGACGCCAAAAAGACAAGATTAGTTTAACAGGTCTCATCTATAAGGGACGACCATTTCCAAATGGATGCAGAGACACCGCAAACCGGGATACAGTCCCGTTCTGCTGTGGTGCAATGCCTGGGAGTGAATAAAAAATATATAAAAAACATACATCGTCTTCTGTGTGTCTTGAAACGTTTCCTTTAAACAGAACTCAAAACCAACTCACTAAAGTTAACTCGGCTTATTCAAACCGGTCTTACATCTAAACAATATGATATAAATTCGAGTGTACGTCATGGTTCTATCCTTGCCCCTTTAATATTCTTGATATTCATAAATCACCTCCCTGATAAAATTGTTTCTGAGATGGGTATATTTGCTGGTGGCACCACTCTCTATAACAGACACGAAGGGAAAACAAATGAACACATACCTAAGGAAATGGCAGAAACACTAGTGGATGACATCCAATCTGCAGTAGAATGGGGACGAAAATGGAGGATCACATTCAATGCTGCCAAGACTAAGCTTGTTTCCTTCAATAATTACAAGGAACCTTCTATACCATCAATAGCAATGGCCGAGAATACATTACCCGAAAGTACTTCCTTTAAACTCCTCGGCCTAACGTTTACAGGGAACATGAACTGAAATAGATACATTGAGATCATTTCCAAGGCTGCTGCGAAGAAGGGGGCTCTCTCTACCGCGCTAGAAAACTACTTACGCCTGAAAGTATCCTGTACCTCTATAAGACCACCATTATCCTATGTATGGAGTACTGTTGTCACGTTTGGCCTGGTGCACCTGCTACTTGGCTCTCACTTCTTGACAGGGTTCAAAAGAGAGTCACGAACCTGATAGGTCATGAACTGTTATCTAGTCTTCAGCCTCTGTCCCATCGACGAAATGTTACATCCCTCTGCCTGTTCTACAAGTACTCTGGTATTATAAACATTCTTAACTGGCTTTAAACTATTGCTATTATAATAATTTTTGCGACATTTCTCCTTACTAAAATCAAATATCCTTTGATTATTATAATCTCTGTTCGTATCGTAAGTCTGACTTGAAAATAGTTGACTTGTCGTAAATTTTCAATCTATTTTTCGCTTTTTAATAACTTGTTTTCTAATATTTTTCTGCTTGCAAAATATTTGAAACAATTTTATTATTATAAAATATATTTCTTTTATGCTGAGTTATGAAAACTAGTTAGGATACTGATGCCTTTGGTCGCAGGACACTAATCTGCAATAAGGTCGAGTTGAAACGTATTCAAATTCTAAGTAGATAGTTTTTTTATATTGTACATTGTTTATTTATTATCTTTGTACTGTATCGAGACATTTTATCTTTGAAAATTTTTAATTAAAATGCTTCTAAAAATAGTAGAATAAGTTTTCTATTGTTCTGCTTTTCATAAGATAAAATTAAGTCTGTCATCTGTCTAAAAAGTTGCCCAAGAACATTGGATTTTGATAGATTTTAATTTGTTTAAAAAAAAAACAATAATTTGTTTTTACTACCATTTTTTGCCGTACCGAGTTTAGTTGCTTTAGAAGCAACCTGGCGATGCGGAGTTAAAGTTTTATTTTTTTTACATTTTCACCCCAAACAAGGTGCATTACCACTTTGATGTAGGGAGCTACTATCAGGGTCATAAACTACAGAGGTACTAGGGAGTTGGGCAGCAAGATGTCGGTTCACGTCACACTTGAACTTCTGCATGCCAATACTGTTGAGAAAGCAGAAACCCGGAAGGGAATTCCAAAGTCTTGCAGTTCTGGGTGAAAAAAACTACTGGAGTAGAAAGCTCCCTTACATCTAGTGGTCTCTACTGTGTAGGGGTGGGATTTATCTGCTTGTCGGGTTTGTCGGGGGGCAATTTACCTTGAGGGGGTACAAGTGCTTGCAGTTCGTCGGAGCATTCACCATTAAAATACTTGTAGAACAGGCAGAGAGATGCAACTCATTTTTTAACCTTGTCTAGGAGCGAGCGACTAGTAGCAGACGCATCAGCTCAAATATCACAACAATACTCCATACATGGGAGAATGGTAGCCTTATAGAGGTACAGTATACTTTCGGGCGTTAGTAGCTTTCTGGCACGGTAGAGAGAACCTTCTTTCTTCACAGCGGTCCTGGATAGATGCTTCTTTAACATGAGCGCCATTTCTTGCACGCGCATTGAAGGTTAATGTGATTAAATAATTTTAGTTCGGTCTTATGTGGCCACAAATCATAGTTTCATGTTGTGGGTGTCTTCTAAAAGTAAATAATCTGCATTGAAGCAGTTTCGCCTTAATCTTGTAATACGCAGTCTTGTTAGGGAGGCTGTAAAATGTTTTAAATCTAGCCTTATTCATATACTATCATGGTTATAGAAATGTGTGGGTTACTTTTAATGCATCTAAAACCAAGCTTCTATCTTTACATCATCTACGCTCTGATCCCCATCTGGTATCAATTGAAATGGATGGCTCTCGTCTTGGGAAGGCTCCATGTTTGACAAACTTCTGGGATTGACCTTTAGTCCTGATCTGAAATGGAACACGTAATCAAATCTGTTGCCAAGGTCGCTGGAAAAATGGTGGGATCTTTCTACCGCTCTAGTAGATATCTCACTGCTGATGCAATTCTCTATCTATATAAAAGCAAAGTACGTCCAAGGGTGGAGTACTGTTGCCATATCTGGGCAGTAACTGCAAAAGACAGCCTATCCTGTTTTGACAGAGTACAAAATAGACTTCGTAGGCTAGTGGGCCTAGCAGATCTCCATTACTAGCGATTACTACGATATTTTCCCATTGATTACTGTACACGTAATAACCCTTATCCCTGAATGGCCTCCAGGCCTTAATAAGTGGTGACTTCCATGTAAAAAAAAAACTTCGTTCATGAGATTTAGGAATGCGGTCCTTGGATTTTTTTTATATGTGTTCACGCCGGTTTTGAGGTATGGCTTTCGTCTGTTTTGTAATGGGAGAGGATATTTTGTGGGTGAGTTGGAATATCTTCAACGAAAAAAAATTACAGGTTTTATATTCAAATGTGAGAAAACGAGAGACGTTAAAAGGAGAACCAAAACAAATAATAAAAGCATATATTCACAAAATATATGTTATATATGTTTAAATGGAAGTTTACAGCAATAGGACCACATAGATTGTTCGTGAATATTTGTAGAGTTCTTGTAAACACAACGGGGTTCATTAGCTGAGATGTTAAAAGAAATCTGGATCGATTAAGAGCCGGGAGTTTCAGGGATTAGAAAAATCGTATTCAAATCGTCTCTGCTAATTTTTATATATCATCATTATATATCATAAACTAGCGAGGGGTACCCGGCGTTGCCCGTGTGTTTGTAGGTGTGTGTGAAAAAAACCGAAAATGTGAAAAAAACAGGTGCCCGTGAAAAAAAAAAACGAAGCGTTGACGACGCGCAGTTGGAAAATAGTAAAGTGTGAAAAGAAACAGGTGCGCGTTTTTGATTGACGTGATGGCGATAGCTATTCAGCAGTTAGCATTTTGTGCGGGACAGTTTTTAAATAAATAAATCGGTTTGTTTGTTTTTAACTAATTTCGGGGAAAACCAGCTCCGTGTTTATTAGGGTGAGTGGCTCGTCTCCAAATGAAAGCTACCGTCTGATATGACGAAATCGACATTGAACAAACGTTACTTAGCTCTCTAGAGACCACTGGCTCTGGGCCGGGGATTAGAGTCGAGTTTCGCTTTTTTTTATACCGAAAACCGAATGTAACGCGTGCCGATGCGGGAAATGTGGAATAATTAACGTTTGAAAGTCAATAAAATTAAATAGACAGGCGAGCTCCGTGGTTAAGTGTTAGATATTACAATTTATGGATGATATAAAAAGTTTTAAAAAGTTGCGAAGCGAGCGAGCGCTTCTCTGAAAGAATCCTTTTGTGGACATCGAGGAAAAGCGTACATACATACATACATATATACATTTTCGCTTTTATATATATATAGATTATTGACAGTTGTTTATAAGAATCAATGTTCATTTTATTTTGTATTATAATTGGACTTCAGTGAAAAGGGATTGGAATATTTCAATGAATAAATTTTATACAGATTTGCAGACGATAATGTGCAGAATCGTGTGTATGTGTGTTCGGTGATGTGCGTGTGTGTGGGTGAAGAAAAATGTTGTAAATATGCGCGCCACAGTGGAGCACTCATTGGCAATTATATGTAAACTAGGATAAACTGGGTTCCACTGGTTTATTGATGAAAAATTTAACTTTTAAAGGGTTTAGGTAGCTCCCAGAAAGACTATTTCTAATAAATTCAGAAAGTTTTCTGATTTGTCGAAAATAGAAATATTTAGTTTTTATACATAGTGGATAGTGTATGCGCAGATGACATGCACACAAACGCGTTTACGATTTTTAATTTTGCACGTCGATGTATAAACATCGATCGCTGCAGATGATATTCAGGAAACAGACAGTCCTCCTGGAAAAACACATCCATAAATTAATGCTACATTAGTTCTTGATTAGGCTAGAATTTGTGCTAAGACGTTTTATTGTTTTATAAAGTTGGAACATTTATTTTCAAAAGCAACGAGACTATCTCAATAAAACTTTGTGCGCATAAAAATGATTTTACTGACAACACAACATAATACTTACGTATATCGGTTCGGGTCATTAGTTTTATGATAAATTCACAAATGTTATCAATATCTGCCCTGATTTATTTGCCCATAATTGTACGGATTACAAAACATAGGTAAGAAAGGCGCATTTGTAACGTTTAACACATATTTTCACGGAATCGTTACATTTTAACAGACGCAACACGTTGGAGACTCCATCGCAAGGAAACAGGAAAAAGGAAGGAAATTCCACGCACGTTTTTTTTTCTTTTTTAACAAAAGCTTTTATATCTAATATTTCAAACATCGAATTTAAAAAAAAAAAATATTTAAACAGATTATTTCCCCTTCTCCGATTCGAACACGTGCTTTTTTCGTCACGGCTCGAACATCCATGCTTGTCAAATCACTCCTGCTTTTCCGGCTACACGTCCGTTTGTCTATGCCGTGACGTCACTTCACACAGCCGGCTTGGTCATTTGTATATCTTTATGCTGTTGCTGTTGTTCCGGCGTCAGCGGCTCTGTTTCACATTTAAAATTAGGCAAAAAGCAAAAAATGGTTTTGCATTGTTTCTGGAAATTCTTTAACTATAAAATTATCTTACACCAAAATAACCACCACAAGATGAAATTGAATCTTGTTAAGTATTTAAAATAGTCTTGCTTATACAGCAACAGCAATTTAAAATGGCTTCATGTGTGCGTTCGTCATCTTTATTAAAAAATTATCTTCGTTACTCAAGGTTTTTTGGTACATTTGCTTTTATCACCCAAAGATGACTCGACGAAGAATCGAAAATGTTTAGTATATACTTTTTGTATAGATTACAAAATAAAATTATTTAAAATGCCTTAGCCAATTTTAAATTAATATATTTTTCATACTGTATGTAAATCGGGGTAAAAATTTACATATAAAAATTAATCTAGAATTTGATACGGTAGTAGTAATGTGATAACCCTTCATCATAAAACGAGATGGTCGCCCACCGGAAATAAGCAGACCTGAGGTGTTTCAGTTTCTTCTGAATTTTATGTATTACATCGCTTTGCATTTTGCTCTTTAAAAACATTCTGAGTTTTATTTTGATGAATCCAAGAAAGAAATATCAAATATTGACAGACAAATATTCTGTAACATGTACCAAAGCTTTTATTCTGGAAAAACATGCTTGGTAAGATGATGAAATTCAATGCTTTTCTGAATATAGAAAAATTATTTATATATATATGTGTGTGTGTATGTGTGTGTGTGTGTGTACATATTACTTCCATTTCATATATATATATATATATAATATATATATAATATTTTTTAAATATATTTATGCACGTAGACGTGCTTCGTCGTCTAAGACTCATCATAGGAGCTGAATCTAGCGAGATTCGAAATCGGGATCCCACGGTAATGAGCCTGACGTCTTTACCCGCTGGCCCAACTCGCTGACTAGGATATATCGCCATTTATTTAGATGTTATTTGTTTTTGTTTTTGCGATACGTTTTGAATAAATTCAAAATAAAAACAAATAACATTTAAATAAATCGCGATATATTCTAACAGTCAGCGAGATGGGCCAGAGGATAAAGAGATCGGGCTCATTATCGTGGGGTCCCAATTTTGAACCTCGCTAGATTTAGCCACTCGGATGAGTCGTAGACGACGAAACACGTGTCAGTGGATAAATATATTTAAAAAATATTACATATATCGCTCCCCATGTGGGGGTACCAAATTGGTTAAAGGGAGACGTATTCCCAACTCGCATTTAGGTAAGAATGCGCTTTGGTAAATAATTGAATTCATTCAAAACGTATCGCAAAAACAAAACAAAAAAAAATTACACACACACACACACACATATATATATATATATATATATATATATATATATATATATATATATATATATATTATGTATTAAATGTAAGTAATCAATATTTTTTACCGAAATGCAGATAGTGTCTACAGAATTGAAAAAAAGAACAAATCCTTTTTAGAGCAACTTTAACGAGCGTGTCATTAAGACGCTCGACTAAAAGCGAACATTCAGAAAGAAGAAACAATATGTTGGAAAGTGTAATGCGTGTCGCCCGGACACTCACTAAACGCATAATGAAACAAAATAAAAGAATAAAAACGTGTCATTTTTCGTAAAGAAAAAAAAAGTATACGCATTCAATATTTCCAACTGCCATTCTTTTTTTACACAATCGAAGACGCAAAATGTAAATTGAAAATCATGACGAAATGTGTTTTTTAAGAAATTTTATAGATTTTCACAACTTTCTTTAAAGCGCCAACTTTTACATTTGTGACATTTAATATATACAATAAAACAAGTAGTTTTAATTCGACATATTTGAGCCGTGGTTAGGTGTAGAATTTCTTCGAGCATATGACTCATAAGTTGGTTAATCTTTAGTTCTATATACTATTACGAAGTTACAATTGTCTTTTGTCTGTATGCAATTAAACGCATGATAGGTTACCAAAAATAGGAACAAACAGACTACGAATTGCTGTTATTATTTTTAAATGGACAAAACTTTGTATGAAGAGTTTCATGTAGAAAAGAAAATCTTGAAGGAAAAAGTTATCTATTTCGTCCATTTCCACATGCAAGTCTACGACAGTATTTACAACACGACACAACACATTCACTCCTTTGTTCTATTTCCTGATCAGTTAGTGATCCTTTTTTTTAGCTACAATCTGCTGTTTTGTAGCAGTAATTCTCTCGAACATCAACAAATCGGTCGCTTGCTTTCGAAGGGGTCGGGGGAGAAAACGTGTATGCACGCGTTCCTTGCATTTTTTTTTTTACTGTGAAAAAAAAAAGGTGGAGATGAGTACTCGCGTGTCTGGGGAAGCATTCAACTAATCCTACGCGGGCGGCCATGTTGCTGAGTATTTATAGATTGGGAGAAGTGGTGAGAGGAGCTTTACCTTTGTTATGAAGGTGGCCTCCAACCACTCTGCTTCGGTGTGGCTAGCAAGTGTTACAAGTCTAGTCGCTCCTGCTGGCAGTTCGGTACTTAGTTACTTTCTACCGTCTACTTCTACCTATATACCTCTACCAACCTGCTCCTCTGTTACCTGACCCTGACGAAAGGGTCGCAAGGGCGACTCCTTTGCAACCCAGCGTGATCCTCCGCTTGACTTACCCCTCTCTCCCCTCAACGGGATGATTTTTTTTAACATCATTTTATCCTTTTCATTCGATTTTTATGCATTTCTTTCCGTGGTGTCACGTTCATGGCATTAATACTGACGTGACATTAATTCACCATTTGAGTCGTCAGTGTGCGTAGTTATTTAAAAGACGGATTCGGTGCGTACGTTACATTACTAAGCCAATATTTTTCGTGATCTGAAAATGCAAAGTATTTTTTATTTGGATACATCTTTTTAGAAATGTTAATAAATTAGCAAAACATTACATACTACTTTAAATAAGAAATTGCGTTGGTGAGCCAACAATTAGCGGTAGCATGATGAGTATTTGGTATAAGGTTTTGCTTCAAATTATATTTTATGTGCTTGATAATAAAAACAGTACGTAAATACATTAATCTTGCTTACTTCCTATCTCGTGCATACACAAAATATCGTATATTTTTTAAATAATATCACATACTCGATTTTGCACGGTCGTATAATATGCTTAAACATTATATTTAAATTTATGCAAATTGCGTATGTATTATTATAGAATTAATCCTCTATTGATTATTATATATTACGAGGAATAATTTTACGGTCGATTAATTCGCAAAAAAGTACATAAATAAATAAAATAAAAAATAATAGTGATAATGTCGTTCATCAAATGATGGCTGTGTTTGTTTACAATATCGCGTCAGCTGTTACTTTGGCTTGACGATTTTAAACATAGTTTTAGTTCTTTTATAGAAAAAAAGAATTCTTAGAGGGGAATATTTGAAGTTACACTGGCCGGTGTAATGTAAAATGTTTTCCTTTAAAAAAATTTCTTTTTATTTATGAGAAGGAAACCACTATTTTTAAGATCGGAGATTTTTGATTTTCGACACTTATCTGATACATTGCTGTACAAAACATATTTAAGAACACTTCCACACATATAAATTACATTTGTATGAAATTTTCAGCCGTTTGGGAACCTATAAGGAAGTAACTCGCACACATACACAAAGTACCTTTTATATATAATATTAGATGTGTTTTCTTTGTATTACCGATGAAGAGATACAATGTAGATAAAATAGATATTAATATACCCTACTTTCATTTACTTGACGTCACAATATTTTGTTGACTTTATATTACTTAGTTATTTATTAAAATGAAAACAATATCGACGGCATAAAATCAAAAGAAAATGTAAAAATCTTATTAGATATGTTGGGTAGCGGGGTATTAATTTATCGATCAATAAAAGTTGGTGTTTATAAACCGACAAATAGGATGTGTATAACTTTTACGATGAAAAATGATTTTCTTGAACTTAATTGAAACGATGGCATGAACATGTTTTGTTTAAGGGGAATAACAAACATTTGTACTTGAGGGGGCTTCAAACTAGAAGAGGAGACTGTGTACTATTGATGGAGAGTTAGGCATGTTTTTTGTAAGGAAGAAAATGAGTGTATATACGTGTAATAGTAACGGTTTATATAAATGTGTGTCAGGTCATGTCATATGCTATTGGTATCATGTAACCCAGCCTCAGGGTCGGGTCACCGGCGACTAAACTGGTTCCCCCACCAGACTTGTTTGGTGAGGAGGGTGGCTAGTCTCTCTGAAGGATTAAAAACAAGACCTTCCAAAGGGCGAATGCACCCTTTTTCGGGATCAACGGCCAACTAGCAACGTGTGGGTTTGTGTGTATGCATGTGTGTGTTGGGGTGGAGAGGGCTTTCGTAAGCCGTGGTGAAAGCAACCTTTCTGGGAGAAGCAAATCTCTGATTTAAAAAACCATAAAGCGGAAGACCAGTACCCGCATTAAGCTGGTCTGCAGTTTAATTTGTTGCTGGCTATCTTGCTTTTGCTTGCTGCTGGATCTCCGAGAGAGAGAGAGATTAAGCTGTCGCACAAAGCTAAGACTCTGTAGCATCATCTTTGTATAGATACTATCTAAGGCGTTTGTCTATTAAATTGGTCCTGTGGCGATGAAAGTCATTTTTGGGTTCATGGACTTTTAAGTGTCTGAGGGAGTGGCATTCGTCTGACAAGACGTTGCAATCATCATATAAATGGCAATAGATAGAATAGGACTTCGTGAAACATTTAATATTCCAGTAACAATCGGGTCGAATTCACATACGTAATTCTTCGATACATTACGCCACACAAATATATATTGCATTTAACATTTATGCACACACCGTGTCAACATTTCAAAGAGTACAGCGTTTTTACGTTACATTTCCATATTGACGTCATCGATTTCAAAGGTATCTTCTCATCGACTTCTCAACTCGGTCTGCTCTCTTTGACTCTCAATTCTTGACTAACTGATACCTGTCTTTCAAGCTCTTTTTAGATCCATGTCATCTTAAATATCATAGCTATTTTTCTTATTATTGTCTGTGCTAGTTATAAAAACTAACATTCTTTTTTTCTGAAAAAAAAGTAAATAAAAAATGATGTTATTATTATATCCATATCCATATATAAATAAAATATTTTTATAGATGAGCCGTGTTGTGTTTTATTTGCTGCGTGTGTATGTCATGGACCAGTTACAAAATCGATTTAGAAATTACATAGACTGAAAAGCACATCTGAACGACTGGCTGTGATGAATATATAACAATTATAGAAATGATTGCGAATTTTATTAACGACTAGCATGGATGTCCGGCGTTCCCCGGGTGTTTGGAGATGTGTGTTGAGCAAAAGAAAAAGTGGTAGCAGGCACGCAGGTTCGAACGCGTACCGTGGGGGAGGAACAGAACGTGAAAATACACGTGACATCTTTGACGTTGCGTCCAACGCCAAACCAGAAGTGGCGAAGCTTTAAATTAAGGCTAGTCTGTCGAAAAGAGTGGGTGACGTTCGAAAGTATTGGCCAAAAAGCGACCCCTCTTTGTAGAAAAGTTCCCAGTTTAGGATGAAGGAATTAATACTTTTAGTTATTTTTTCGATATTTGTCGTCCGAAGGATCGACCTTCAAAACGATACCGATTTTGTAAGGATTCTCGTCTCTGTCGACATAACTAACAACTAGTTGATATGCCTTAAATTAAACTAATCAATAAATAAGTTACAATAATTATTGCATTCAGCACTCAATTAACTTTTACCTAAAACGAGCTGATATGCCGTAAAATCGACAAATACCTTATCTTATTATTATATTTTCTTTTTATTTCCCGACCAATTGTCATCCAGCTGCGATCTAGATTCTTTTTCACTCGTTTGTATTCAGCCATTCGTTCGTGAAATTAAAACTGTCCCTGGGCAAAACTAATTTAAATTAAAAAGTGTTTGCAATTATACATTCGGTGACTTCAATTATCCGGTTCTGTTTAATTATATAGACTTTTTTTTAATTTCATATGAAATGTATTTGTTTAAACTTGTATTAAATTGCTTGCATTTAGATGAAATTGATTATTTTACTGCGAACTTAATAAATAAAATTCACAAAATAAACAAGCTATAGAAGTTGTAAAGGTCATGTAAAACCATGAAGCTTCACCCAGAAAGAAAAGAAAATTCGATATTATAAACATGATATCAGCATTACACTAAATAACATTAGAAATATTATTCATATTTTTCTATTACGATGTGCGTTCAATATTCAGTACTACTGACTCACTTTAAGTTGTCTGATTCGTCGGAAAATTTTCCTGAGCAATGATTTATGCTATTATAGTTTGTGTGGCAAATTATAGCTTTGAACTCATTGTGGCTTTTCGTTTATAATTGTTCGAACTGAGTCAGATAGGAACTAGAGATGTTGAAGTTCGCGCAGTGATCCGGCCTTTGTATTTTAAAAGGATGCACATCACAAGAAACTTTGTTGAAATAAAAGAAACACATGCTGATTATGCACCGTCATATGAGCTTGTAAAACATTGAATTACAACGTGGCCAGAGATCTATGGAAATAGCCTCTCTTTTGCTATTAATCGGGCATCTTTCTTTCAAGTTGAAGCCGACATTTTGGAAGATGTACCATTCACCAAATAGCCCAAGAGGTCAAGATGACACAGATTCTAAATAAACGGGTTTTCATGTTTTTTTTTGTTTTTGTTTTTTTGTTTTTTTGCACATGCGTAAGGAGTCTGATTTATTGATTCTGATGTTGATGACACCTTTTCAAAAGCGAGAACACCTGAGGATAAATGTTGTGATGTTCAAAGAAGACGGGTCCAAGTATTATAAAAGACAGATTACACGGGGGAAGTTTAAATGAAACCTGAACAGACATCTCGCTCATATCTTCACATACTTCCTAGTACGCATGGTCCCATATTGTAGCCTCTTATTTCCAAGTTAATATATGCCTTGTTTGGGGTGAACAAAAGTTTAAAAAATCATGGAAATATTTCTTCATATTAAAACCGTAAAACAAAAATAAAACCTCATTAATAAAGTTATATATATCGGTCGTAAGTGAGTTATTTGCTTTATGAGTCGAAAACTGAATATTATTCTACTAAAAGAAATAAATAAAATGGAAAATAAAGTAATATTTATATAAGAAACTTTACAGTAAAGGAAAAATAACAAAATCTATATAAAAAAACGTTACTAATACGTATTACAACAATAAAAATAACAAGAAAGAACAAAAATATAAACATTAAAAATAGTAATAACAAAAAACCCTTATCGAAATTAACGAATGAAAATACAAAAATTAGTAACCAACAGAACTATTGTAACTGTAGAAATAATGCTTGTAACCTACAAATAAAATGCCTAAATAAAAGCAAAGTTTAGCAAGGTACGATATTTAGCAAAAAAAACAAAAAACAAAAAAAAAACTCCGAATAACAAACTTATTAATTTTCGCCTGATAATGTCCTACGAGGATGTAACGCGTAAGCCTCTGTGTAGTTTCATTCCACAAATATATTTTCATGAATTATTACTCAGCTTTACTAAAGTATTTATAACTGCGAAAACAAATACTGAAAAAATCGATACCTAAAAATATATAATTCTCTAACCATTTAATGCCTATACATGAAACAACGGATGCATATACACTCCTATATAAATAACTATTTCATTTAATCACATAAATTAATATACAAAAATATAATTTTATGCGTAAATCTTCAATATTTGCTTCAACAGTGCTCGATACATACGTAGAGCTAGGTAGTAAATTATGAAAATATATATGGAAATGAAGCTACATAGATTACTTCGCATTTTATTCTCGTGAGAATTCCTCAGTCGTAAGCGTTTTATTCTCGTGAGAATTTGTCAGGCTTAATGCTGATGAATTCTCACGAAAATGAAACGCGGAATATTTTGTGCAGCTTAATTGGCATATATATTTTCATAAATTACTGTGTATATATATATATATATATATATATATATATATATATATATATATATATATATATATATATATATATAGTGAACGTGTCTGTGTGTGTACGTTTCCCTACGCAATAACTCTGTCAATGTTAAGTCTATAGACTCGAAATTTGATATACAGGGTACTGAGATTTGGGAAAATCTTTGTGATCGGTTGTCGGCCAAGAATTTGGCTGTTAAGTGGTCAAAGTTCAACAATATGTCCTTTGAGAACTATACCAAACTCCTCCGAAATGTTTAGTTCTAGACACTTGAAATTTTAGATATAAGTTCCGTGGACATGGATCTAACTTCATAACTGGAGTAGAGCCCAAAACAATAAATGTAAAGGGGTCAGAATTGGGGTCAAAGTTTAAAAATTTGACAGCTTTTTTTTTTCTCAACATACACCTCCAAGCACCTTGGCAACGCCGATCTGAAACGCTAGTATATATATATATATATATATATATATATATATATATATATATATATATATATATATATATATATATAACTACTTCAGTTACTCACATAAAATTAATATGCGAAAGTATAAATTTATGCGTACACTTTAAGTATTTATTAAATAGTGCTCAATACGAAGATAGAGCTAGTTAGTAAGTTATAAAATATATATGGCGTTTAAGCTACACTGAATATTCCGCGTTGCATCCATTCTTCGATGCTTCAGGCTTATGCATAAGCCTGAAGAATCCTAGAGTGGAGGAAACGCGGAATATTCTGTGGAGCTTAAACGCCATATATATTTATAACTTACTATATATATATATATATATATATATATATATATATATATATATATATATATTAAATTTTACTTATTCGCCCTTTTCTATTTTAATATTATTCATAGAAGATTGTTTAGCTTAATTCCCCGCTTCAAATCCATTTCTCTATTGTTTAATTCTTTTCTGTTTGAACCCTATACCTTTGTTAAAAAAAACTTCATATTCTTCTCTACACAAGAACTATTGATTCCATTGATTGGATTTTACTTCCGCTCTTCAGTACAGGATTTTTCTACACAGGCTTTTTCGCCCTTTGTGTGTGGATTTAGTTGGATTTTATCATAGAAAAATGTTCAATTTTAAGCAAAATAAAAAATCAGCAGAATAATGTACATATCATATATTTGTTCCAGAAGATCAGGGCAATATCAGTTCGTTTATTTTACCCCACGTCAGAAAATAATAATGTATATACATTACTGTTAAAGATAACCTGGGCGGATCAAAAACCATCGACGTTTACACCCCTCGTAGAGCTTAAAAAGTGAACCTTGACTTTAATAAATAAAACAACAGTAAAACCGTCAAAAATATTCAGTATAAGACTTGCTAGCTAAAAAGTTAGCCACATTTAAGATGTCACTTAGTTTTTCTACAATTTCGTGGGATCAGTAGTTTCTCGTTATCATTTCTGGCTAGTCAAAAGGCGATTAACTTCATCACCCAGCGAATGTTTTGGGTCCAAATGCATTTGAAATATTTATAACTTCTCATTATTTCGCATCGACAGTGGATAGTTATAATCAAGCTATCAAACCTATTATCTTAAAAATATTGTGTTTCGAGCAGGTACACACACACACATAGGACATGCATTAGTATAGATATATTTCACTTTCAAAAAAGAAAGAAAAATGGGAAAATACTGTTTTTGATCACGAAAAAGTGCAAAAACATGATTTATAATTGAAATATCTGAATTTGTATTTTTAAAGAACGACTATTATGCTTATTTGATTCGCGACTCGATGGCGCCAGCTAGAACACTGCAGAGAAAAACTCAAAAGAGATACACGCGTACCTTGTGGGCGGAGAATGGATGATTAGCGAGTACCTGACGGAAACAAGAGAAAGTTCCACAGGGAACCAATGAAAAAGAAAAAAGAGGCAAAATACTAGAGTTAAAAGAAGGGATCAGCGTTGTATATTCGGATCGATGGACAAAGAGAGGTAAAGTAAAATACGTTCGATCGTTCCTGGTTCAGCCCGACTCTTCCATCTTCAAAACTTCTTCAATCGTCGAGATTGATGGATTATTGCCGGCTGCTCTTTTCGTGGTAAGCGATACGCGAATCCATAATTACAATTTTGACAAATGCCCCCCAGGCACGAGATATTGATAAGATGAAAAGAATTTGGAAAGCGAAAAACAGGAAGAACATAGAAAAAGGTTTATAAAAAAAAGTTGGCAAAGAAAGCAATGCGGTGAAGAATTAAGCCTGTGCGTATTTACATATATCTATCTTCAAGCCATCTGCTTGATATAAACATAACCAAATAGACATACATCTATTAACGTTCACACACACACACGCACACAAATATATCTATCTATCTATCTATCTATCTATCTATCTATCTATATATATATATATATATATATATATATATATATATATATATATATATATATATATATATATATAGCAAAAATGATAATTAGTAAAAACCTGAGGAAGGTACTTAATACTATTGCAGAACAAATATATATTTTTTTAAATTTTATTACCGTTTTATCTGCTTTAGTTACACATGTTTCCGTTACCGAATCGTATCAACGATCCAGCAACTTCGTCAGGCTTTAACAGAAGGAGTTGCTATTATTTGGAAAAATGATATTAGAAGAAGACGAAGAGAAAAGGAGGGGAAGGGTAGAATGAAGTTTAAAGACTTCAGTCAGACATGACACGGGTCGGAGTATAGCGAGAGGGGAGATAGAGAGAGAGAGAGAGAGATAGAGAGAGGGGAAGAGGGTGGAAAAGATGAAAGGAGGCGAGGATGTAAGATGCGTAAGATATTGGAGGCCGGGGTAGGGAGAGAGAAAGAGAGAGATAAGGGCTGAATGGAAAAAGGGAAATGCAAGTAGAACAAGTAGGTAGCGATCACTAGTAGGCTGTAGCGCTGTCGGGCTGTCGCGGTGTCATATGGAATTTGACACGTTAAAGATTTATGCGGTTGTGGGTGGGGCATTGTTTGCAGTAATTAAGATGCGTCTTCTTAAAGTAAGCTAAGTTACATCCAAATTAAGTGATTTACCTCTCTCTCTCTCTCTCTCTCTCTCTCTCTATATATATATATATATATATATATATATATATACATGTATATGTATACATAAATACATACTAGAATTTTGACCCGTTAAAACCTGGCAAAAATGATAGTTCGTTTACTTTGCCACATTGAGAATGTCAAATTGTGCTCATTTTGCATTGAATATTAGTCCTTATTAATCCCTATGAACAACAAGGTTTTAAAATTCTTAGTTCGTTGTACATTGCCATAACAAAGGCTCATACAAAAGTTCCGCCAGCTCGCCCCATTAGTTTTCGATAAAACTTCTAGAATAATTATGTTATAGTAGTAATTAATAAAAATTCATCCGTATTAATCCTAAACACTGCACCGAACAAATACAACAATAATTGTCTAACTTCACCTTATCATGACTTACATTGCACTGTAGAGAACCTATTGTTTCTTTTATGAAATGATTTATCTACTGCCTTGAATTAAGCTTTAAAATGTAGAGGTCAAGTGCCATGATTCAATTAGGTTTAATATATTTTTAAAAACTCTTATCAAAGAAATTACTGTTGTTTTATCGTTCGGCTCCTCTGCTTGTGCGGTGGTAAGACTTCTCAAGTGAACTTGTGATGTTAGGCTGCATAAGGGTGTTAATTTTAGTTAAAACAAGACTGTTCCCCCTTTTTTATTATTGATTTTTATACAAGACTTTCTTTTAGAAAGACTTTCTGAATCAAAGTACATTTTAGTGAAATGTCAAACAAATGTGCCCCGCCGTTTCGAAGTCCATAGGAAACGAACTCACATACAAACAAACTTTCTTTTATATGTAAACAGAGATATATGCGGAAAATTTAAAATTATAGAACCAAAATTATCGTAATATTCTCAGAGTAAATAATATATAGTGGGGCAGATTGGCGAAACAATCTTTCATTTGGTGCTTGTATCACTAAGTGAAAGATTGTTATGGAATATTGAGATATTGTAATGTATCACCAGGATTGTACTGATATAATTTATTAGATGGTAACATTTGTAAAAATAGCTATTCTAAATGGTATTATCATGCTTCAGGAAATTAGCAGATAATGTTTATACATGCGCACACGCATTTCAGAAAATCACACACACACCAAAATATACACGTACATAAACATACACACAGGTACATATACATTCATACCAAAAGAAGTCTTACAATAAAGACGAAACGTTGATTGACAGATAACTTGATTTATTCCTTTCTCTCTCTCTCTCTCTCTCTCTATATATATATATATATATATATATATATATGTGTGTGTGTGTGTGTGTGTGTGTGTATGTGTGTGTGTGTGTGTGTGTGTGTGTACTTATTTTTATTTTATTTTATTTCAGTCGAACTCGAATATTTATGTATCTCATATAGAGTTCAAGTGTTACCCCCAGGTTGTGGGCCTCTTGATTTCTGAGAACTTCGACTGAAGTAGAATAAAACAAAAAAAAAGTACATACATATATATATATATATATATATATATATATATATATATATATAGAGAGAGAGAGAGAGAGAGAGAGAGAGAGGGAGAGAGAGAAGAAAAGGAACAAAGCAAGTTATCTGTCAATCAACGTTTCGTCTTTATTGTAAGACTTCTTTTGGTGTAAATAAATTGAAGAAAATAAAATAGCAGTACAATATTTTTAAATATATTTGTTGTGAAAAGTATGACTTTGTTTTAATTCTGAACGAAAAAAATTGTTGAATTTTTTTTTTTTTTAATGTCACAGCGTTATGAAGTGAGTAAGATTCTTAACGTTATATAGCCGTAAATATATTACAAAAATATGATGTAATTTATTTTGGGGGAATAAATGTGACCGTTACAATACAAATTTGGATGTTTAACTGAAATGATATGAATGTATTTTGGTCATGCAATTCATTGACTGATTAAATGTAATAATTATTACGGATGGCGTTTTCTATATCTAAAATTAAATTATGTTTTGTTAATATGAGTTTACTTATTAATTACGATAAATTATAGAATATTATATATAATTATCCACTAAGTATTTCGCTGTATCACAGCTTCTCAGTGTGGTTAGAATCGCAATAATCTCAAAGCGGGGATTGAACCTACAAACATCTAGTCAATAGTCAACAAATGTATACGCAAAAAAATAATGGTGGATCGATGCACGCCTTCTTGGGACCAACAATGGCGACCATTTTTGTGCGTTTGTATGAGAATCAGCCTTTAATCTCTTTTGTGGATGACGTATATTACATGTTTAATAATGAAACGAAAGCGAATAAGTTTATATCCTTACTTAATAGCATGCGTCCTGCGTTAAAGTATACTTATGCAAGACATCATGAGTCTACTTTAGTTTTCCTTGATGCACTGATAGCAAACACTCCATCAAGTTACCTTACATCAATATATCGCATACCTAAGTTTACAACACTGTATACACACTGGGACTCGCTTTGCCCTACAAAGATTGATTTAATTTGGACCCTAACACATTGAGCCCTTATGATTTGTTTAAAAGCAACAATGGGTAAAGAATCGAAAACGATCATGGATATTTTATCCAACAATGGGTAATGAATTCTCTAAAATAAAAGCTAATACAGTAACGGATTGTCCAACTTATATTCATTTATCGTGATTAGGATCAGTAAGTTTGACATTCCCCAAGAAAATCCGGTCAACAGTGTAAAGATAAATGCTATTTTGCTTCCAACGTACGTACGCGTTATGTTCTCTAAAAAATTTTTAGGGCATCTTCTCGAAAAGGCGTTTGACACTAACCATAATAATGTAATTCGTCTATTTGAATGTAGTTATAGTGCCGACTACCTGAGTCGAGCGACGTTAAGATTATGTAGTAGAGTTCAACAAAAAATACTTGGACAAAATCATAAAGGGTACCTACTTACAACCGGATGTTCTTAGGAATACATCCGGGTCTTTAATAGCTGATCATTTGCTTAAAAATGCCTCATGTGCTATGGACTTAAGTACTGACTCATTTACCATTTTGAGGCGTTCTCATTCGAACTGTGTATATTTATCCTTCGTGTTTCTTCGTATCTTCCTTTTCTATGCCCTCGGTTTCTCTTTTTGTGCATGTGTGTGTTTCCATAGAGATATACGCTGGTAGTTTCCAGTACAATATATGTGTCGGTCGAAAAATATTTTGCCAGAAACGCATTTCCCTCGAACATGTGATTTTGATTTCTCTAAAATCCGGAGTCGAACTAAATAAATAGTCATTATTTCCCAGCATCCACGTGACAGCTTTCATTTTCGTTTCCGGTTAGCTAACTGTTTTACCATTTTACACTCATAAACACGACCTTTTCTACTTTATTCTGCTTTCAGTTTACATGTAGATGTACGTTAATACACACGCGTATGCGCACCTGCATACATACATGCGTACAGAGACAGCTGTACAACGATGGGAAATGAGCATCAAACTATTTTTTCGGCTATTGGAACTGTGGTATTGTGAATTTGCTAGGAATTATATTATACTTATCCAGATTTATAAAATGTCATACACACACATACCCGCACACAAAAACGTATAAATACACATAGAGAAACATATATACAATTATGAGTAACTCTGCTGCCTGTTCGATAATCGTTATTTCTTAGTTTTTGTATTCAATGTAAATGAGATCTACGCCATCAGTAAATAATATATTACTTACTATTTATAGTTTATCAGCCTTATCCTATAAAACTGGAAAAGCCACAAAATTTCCTGTATCTTTACGTTAGTATAGTCTTTTTATAACTATACATAAAGCGGTGGCTTGGTCATGTAAGGCAAAAAGATTATGGAGCATCTCAAAGATATTCGAGTTCACACCTCGCTCTCGCCCAGCTGAAGTATCTGTTTGTAGCTTTAAGAATGCCTGCAAGCGAGATATAAGGACAGTTAGCACCGACCTAATAGGTTGAGATTCGTGACTGAGGACCGCAGCTGCTGGAGAAGTGCTACAAGGGAGTGATCCACCGTAAGTGAGAAGCAGAGAACCCAGCAGTCTAGGGGAAGGGCAGTCAGCACATATGGCAGAGGGATGCAACAGAGCGAAATTACTCAGGAGGAATTGCTTGAGGGAAAGATTAGAAAACCAGAGAACTCCGTCATCTTCAACAAGACATGCCTTGAAAATAATTGCTGCCTAAATATACAATTATAATAAAACATTATTAAAGAAAAAATAATTACCTCGATTTGATTGGGCATTTAATTTTATTTTACAATTTGTCATCGTATCCTGTTATTTTTACATCAAAAATATTAACAAAACTTCCCTATGTATTACGAATACCTTCAGTTCCTCGTAAAGTACTCATTCAGTAACGGAACAAGAAATTATAAGAAAAATAGAAAAATAAAACGGCATAATCATGTAGCAAATTTTGATTTGTTCAACAATGTCGGCTGCCTACATTCACCAAATTATAGTAATGATAAGTCTACTGTTGACGAGTGCTGTTGATATAGAATGCAAAATTTAAAATGTAATGGTTTATTATAATTAAATTCGATATATCGATTTATAGAATCTTCATAATTTATTCTTTTTTACGTACTATGAGGGTGGTAATGCTTGGAACGTTTTCCTTCAGATGTTGCTTAAGTGTAAGATGAAAATGTCCGATACAGTAGAACTTTATGCAATTGTTTGATCACTAAACTGTTAAATTCTGAATTTTGCATTTCTATATCAACTGTGCTTATAACAGTGGATTTTCTTCACTTAATAAATACACACACGACCGGCGTTTTCTAATATATCGTACATTTAAGCCATTACACTTCACCAACATCTGATTGATTTTTTGCGGTTTCTATCAAACTATTCAGCCAATTGTGGGTCTAAAGACACGGGTAAGCCAACATGCAGTAAGCTTTTTAATCAGTTTTTAGGCGAAGTTTTGGCGGCCAAGAGGCCACAGTTGATCTTTGCAGGCTCTACCAAACGTATCTGTCAATTTTGCAGGCTAAGACATAAAAGGTGAAATTTTATATGTACATTATCTGTGTAGTATTGGGAATTCTAGCTTAAATGCTATCTAGGTAGTTTGGAGAAATAGTAAGTTATGTAAGTATATTTTCGATTCCCATCAGCGAGTTTAGTATTAGTGTCACAGAAGGTTAGATTTGGCAGGCGTCAAACTCAAGTTACCTTTTGTCAACCTACTTATATGCACCGGAAATAAGGGGTGACGATGCACCGGAAATAAGGGGTAACGGGAATTGTGGTCGTAGGTTTCCGGTTGGCGACTAGGTGGGATAGAGTTTGTTTTGGACTGCAGATGAAGCAGACGTGACATTAGGGTCTCTCCTTCGACAACCATGGGTTCGAGACATAGGCTTGCCTTTTTAATAAAACAATTGAAGCTTCAATCCATCTCGTGTTATCGATCCATCTGCAGCAGTAAGTACCACTCCCCATGAGATGGAGCCAGCGACAAGAAGATATCATCCGCTGGACAAGGGAAGCAGGTATGTACACATTATATATTTGCGCATACATGTCGAGAACCTTCACGGCAAGAAATGGTGTAAGAATAGAACACACTTACACGCACGCACACACACACACACACACACACACACACACACACACATGTAAGTAAGACATATTGATAAGAAACCACAGACTTTAAAAGTACCCTAAAGCAAAAAGAATCTTAAAAGCAAAAGTAAAAGAAAATAGCAGCAGGAACGTTTAATAAGAAGAATAAATAAGTAATAAATAAATAAGAAGGACATGCAAAAAGCTCTAATCTGTAACATCTGGACATGAGTCAAACTTATACATATATATGTATGTATATATATATGTATATATATATATATATATATATATATATATATATATATATATATGTTGTGGTGGCACACATTCATTTGCATATGTGGATAGTAATTACACATAAATAGGAAGACTTAGTTAGTCTGAGTGTGTGTTCACCAGAAGCCACCGAAGGCCACCGAGAGCAGATATGTTTCTCCAGCAAAGACTCTCTTATTTGACATCATTATGTAAATATCCTGTAAATATACCTTTTCCTAATACACTTCTCATTTGATCTACCTTTGTTGTTGATTCGTCATTTATATTGCTTTCTACGTTACTTGTTTCAACCTGCAAACTTAACAGTGGCGACGAGGATGAGATGTCAAATATAACAATATATATGCACACAAAGTTATGAACAGTACATAGGGCCCGGGCCAATCCGGGCAGGCCTGCTAGTAAACTCTTTTTAAACAAACCACTACAGAAATATAAATAATAAACTAAGATATTAGAAATGAGGGAGGTATGAGTTTAAGATTAATAATGGGGGGTTACTATTGTATTTTTACAATTTATTTAAAGCGTAGATACCAACGTTCTCGCAGTTTAAAACCGATTCAACTTTTACATATAATAATTCATCGCGGTCCTTAAAAGTAAGAATCTCATATGTCTCTGCTAAACATAGGTAACAGGGTGAAGTTGGTGATCTACTTGTACTAGATTTTCTAAGAAGTTTCTATTTGATTGAAGGTGTTTTGTTCGCCTCGATTTACCTCCAGTGGTGTACTAACAGTGAGATGTCGGTAGCATATGTTTTATTATTCATTGATAGTGTGTAGCCATAAAATCTGCTTTTAACGGTCATTGAAGTGCTATCTATGTAGATCTTTCCTTTTTCCTGGTTTTCCACGGTGTATATTTTATCCTGGTATATTGACGAAGATGTAAGGCAATTATTGGTTAGTGGGAATTCGGTAGCTCTTTGACAGTTGGAGATCTCTCTATTATTACAGTCCGTAGTTGGATTTTTATCCTTACTATTTTATTGTTGTGTTTTTTAAATAATTTAAATAATTCTCTATGGGTTTTCAGTACAGCTGAAAAATAAGGTATTACATATAAATATCTTTGCATACATACATATAAATACCACGATAATTGTCCCAAACATCACTGTATAAGGACAAATATAACTACCAATACACCATATTTATTTAAATCTTATAAATAGGGACATATACCCATTTAAAATAACTAGTAATTCGACCATAGGAACATATAATTTATATATAAGCAATCAAATAATTTAAATAAAAAAGAACTCGAAAAACTAAAAAAAATAAAAGAATGAAAAATAGTGAAGAATGTAAAATAAATTAATATATAAAACCAAAAGTAATAAATAAAAACAAAAAAATAAAAACACTTATCAATAGGAAGTTGCTAGCAGTAAAGAGAGGACAGCCATAAAAACAACTTAGCATAAAAGTAATAGCGACGATGGGAATATAATTTATTTTAGACCAAAGCAAGAAAATTAGCCGCCAGACTAATAAAATTCTAACACATCTCAACTGATTTTTTAACATTTATGCAACAGTTCTAACAGAGAACGATTGGCGTGGACGTATCGAAACAGTTGTAGACAAACGCTTCTTTTTAACTGATGTAAATAACACAACACATACCTGAATTATTTGCGAACATCTATTTTTATGATCCGGCCAGCATCTTCAGAGATTACACGTTTTTAAATCTTGGCTGCCTGAGATGACGATTATCCCCGCGTCATGGAGAGTCCAACTTCCCTTTTTGACTCGTCCGTTCTCTCTAATGCCCAGCTACCGACTGACTAGCATCTACCCAAATCTACATCTCATCACCTGTCTCATTACGTGTTTCAGACAAACAGCTGATGTAAACCAAATCTAGTTATTTGTTTATGCAAACCAAAAATAATGTTTACATCTATTTTCTATTTTCATATTCCTTTTGCAATATTATTATATTATATATGTCAGTGATTTTTTTTCCAAATTTAATTGTTTATTTTTCTAATGATAATAAATGATCCGGCGACACGCAGTCGCTCGATCGATTATTATTATTATTATTATTATTATTATTATTATTATTATTATTATTATTATTATTATTATTATTAATAATAATAATAATAATAATAATAATACTGCCAGCGAGAAATCAATGGTAAGAGGATATTGCAATGATGCAAATTTATTTGCAAATGCTATCGAAGCAGAAGGAGAGAGCTGGACGTCTGGGTGTTAAGGAATAGAGAGAGGGAGAGAGAGGGGGAAGAGGTGAATTATAGGTAGACACGTTGACCGGAAGTAAAAGATCAGCTGATTTGATTGTGTGTGAGTCATGTGATCAGGTTAGCTGTATCGTTGAGATTTGATTTGGACTCAGAAGACAACGGACGGCTTCCCGTTGTCTCCTCCTCTTCACTGGGGGGGGGCGAACGCTGACGTGTATAGAAGAAGAACCCACACAGGCTGATTTCACTTTCCACCTTCTGCAGGACATCTGTGAAAAGTGAAATAAACTATAGAACTAATTCCTTGTCTTGGAGCGATTGAATCTTCATCCAAAAACAGGTATCAAGTCTCCCTCCAGGACGAGAAATTCCAGATGGTCCAACATCGAAGAAGCAGAGGTAGGTTCTGAAAATACATGTCACTCACACACGATTCCCTTTATGATACAACATAAATATATAATATAACACGTCATCTCTTCTAATTCATTATTAAAGATAAGATAATCAAACACTCCACCCTTTATTATAGAGACAACGTAACATGGGGAGACTTGTTGTCACTCAGATTCCAGAGAACACCACAGGTCTCCAATCAGATTGTTTGCTGAATTGCGTGAAAGCTCCATGTGAGCCAATAATAATAATAATAATAATAATAATAATGATATTTTGACCCTTGGCCCTACTTGCTAGAGTTAAGACAGATACTACGCTATGATCACAGCCCAAAGGGTCACAACATTACAGGGCATGCTTTAGCCTGCATGCATTCTTCGGATGGAACACAAACTTTTTCATGCGAATTTCTTTTATACTTTGAATACGACAGGTCGGCCAATTGATCGATGGACACAAGCAATCTTTTATAGAGATGCGAAACAGATGAAAAAATCGGTTGTTATTTTGGGAATGATTAAAAATTAGATGGAAATAGTGATTGATTATCGCAGTAAGAGCGCTAAATCCGATCAACGATGACAATTCGTAGTTCTTTTTTTTCCGCAGATATTTTGGCTATCTCAGGAAAAATTAAAAATATTAGCAAATTAACTGGTTTATAATACTGAGTTACCTTTGCACCCTTTAATGAATGTCGTGTCTACCGAATACCAAAATACCTCAAAATCGTAAACTAACAAATAGAAAATAAAACTAAACTGACTGACGTTATTAGCTTGGAGATTAAAGCTTCAATGTTCGTATACCAAGCTTTCTCCACTTAACAATGCCAAAAGCGTCTCGATGATTAATATTAATTAGATTGTTGTGTGGTGAGGAATATTATAAACATATTTGAAACAATAAAAGATACGTGTATAATTTGATTACTTGAAATAGCAGCAAGTATTTGTTGACATTGAACTAAGTCAACTACGTTGTAGTCAGCAGGGAATCAGTCCTGCGCGAATATGTTCCATAAATGTATTTTTTTATGAAGCTTTATTTATGGAAGTTCTGCATGGTTTTAGGTGCAAAATAAATAAATTTCAATTATGGTGGTTGTACGAGTTCTTGTTGTGGAGTTTTGCAGTGGTCGGAGCTCGGGCGAGCATTGGCAATCAATATAGTAGATATAGACTAGTACCGTTTATTTTGATGGAAAGAATTTCGAGAAAAAATCACGGAGCGAGGTTTCCTCTGGTGTAACTGCTAATGATTCTCCTGTCAATTTCAACGTATGAGGTTCGCCATAGCAACGATATTGTTCGAAAATCCACAAAGATGATTTGTTTATAGTAGTGAATGCTTTATGCAGAATAAACTAGACTTTTTAATATAACTGCTAAACTTTGTCGGTGTAATGGTTGCCACAAGACACAGCAGATTGTATACCTTACGTTTTACATTTGAGCTTTCCATCTCCTTAGACGCATGTCTTAACAAAGTGTGAGTACGTATCTCTCTCAGTGAATCAAACCCACCTCCAGATACCAACCTGGAAATTTCTACGTCCCGGTGCGGTATATACAGCGCCTAGCATTCACAAATGATAACCCGTGTGGTACTCGCCAGGCTCATCGTTACTTAACTTCGGTGATCTGGACAGAACCGGCATTTAAACGTTATTATGCCGTACATGGTGTGGCAATTACTTTTATGGAAAGGATCAACATCCAGATTTTTAACGACCATGTGTAAGATAGTCACAAACGTTGGAAGCAGCATAAAAGATATGCAAATGACCAAGCCGGATGCGCAAAGTGGCATCAGAGCAGAAGATATAAAGACGTGTGATTGAATAAGGAGATAAGTTCCGCAAAGCAGGTGTTCGGAGAAGAGGGATTCGAGACGTGACGAGAGAAGCACGTGTTCGAGGCGTGGCTAACCTCACAGCAGGGACGAAAACTGATACGGAGTTGAAGAAGAAAAGAACTATTTAAATATTTGGAAATGTTGAAAATACCAGATATAAAGGCTTTGGTTTATAGAAGAAAGTGAATCGAGTTTCTCTTTTTCTTCTGTTTTCTTGCGACGGAGTTGACAACGTGTCCGGACCATTAAGATGTAACGACTCCGTTGTTTTCACTTGCGTGTTTACAATGAAAATGCTTAAAGTGTTTCTGGCGCAATCATTTTCTAAATCAATTGGATGCATTCATCTGAATTTATAAATTTTGTCGTTTCGATCCACACTTAATGCATAAAAAGATATATTGACTTTAGCAAAAAATTTAACAAAAATCTAATATCTACTCCACCCCAGATGCCCTCGTCCCTATCTCGTATCAGTTTCGTAATTATTTATATGAGAATTATTTGGATTATTCGGACCACTGTTCTTATCTTGGATGTTAACAGTAGATGTCTTGGATGTTAACAGTAGCTCGACTAACCAAAATAATAATTAAATGTTTAGTCTTACAAAACCTGATTTTATATTTTCATATTTTTAATGAATAAGGCACAGAATAGAGAAGTTTACTTAGAAATACTAACAAGCTTTAACCATTAACAAATATAATCCAAACTTGATATGGAAACAAATTCGACACACTAAATTATTGAACGGATACTTTTATACAAGGAACGAAATAATCATTACACCGTTTTACGATGACCTGAATTAATTAATCTTTAGCACAACTCAAAACTCACATGTACACTCATAAGCATACGCACCGTGAAACTAATGCAGGCATACGTAGACACAAATGATTACTTCTTTCACATTATCGTGTGGTGATCAAAAACAAATGTCTAAATTTAACTATTTTAATAGCCCTGACAAGCGCTTCTACACTATCAGAACGAAATTTCGGAAATCGTAATTCTGAATTTCACATGAAAACAATGGTATCCACGTATTCCTCGTATTATATCACAAAAATTACGAAAATCGATAAAATAAAAAATTATTTATTAAAAAAAATATAAAATTTGAAGAAAACGATAGTATTTGATTATGTAAACTTCAGAATAGTCAAAAGAGAGTAAATTTTCCATTTCGATTTGAATAAGAAAGCCGCAATTTTCCCACACGATTAAAGTTGTTTTTTTTAATAATTCAGTAATATTCACGTAATTTGGACTGCATAATTTGGAAGCTAACAATGTAATTTATTAGAATTGACAAAAAATAATCAGAAATCATTGTTTTTTCTTTATCTGAAAACTCTATTTATCGACTAGAAAAGTTCCTTCTGAAAGTGTAGAAGCATGCTCGTAACGTTATTCACTGACCTTTTTACTCTTTCTTATAAGTTTTGATCAATGTAATCGAGTGAGCGAATTTTCATTACAATTTATCAGAAGCGTGTGTAATTCACGATCTTTACATTTAATTCAGAATGTCCATGTTTATATGTATATATATATATATATATATATATATATATATATATATATATATATATATATATATAGTAAAACCTAGGGATTCGGCATTAAAAATTAGTAACAAAATACAGTACAGTATATAATACACGTGTATATAATAAAATAACATTATTAAAACCCCGTAAGGCAATGCAAATACCGTAACCAGGGACCGGACAAACATCGTATTCCACCTTGTAAGCTGGAAAAAAAACATATTCTAGGCCCATCGTATCTCGGGGTTCTACTGTGTATATATATATATATATATATATATATATATATATATATATATATAGAGAGAGAGAGAGAGAGAGAGAGAGAGAGAGAGAGAGAGAGAGCGAGCGGGAGAGAGCGGGAGATGCAGAGATGCTGTGCATATACTCATATTTTGTAGCGAGTTACGATGTTTTCACTTCATGAAAATGCTTAAAATTGTTCCTGCGCAAGCATCTTGCGCATACAATCGTCTGACCTAACAAAAACAAATAAAAAACATTTTAAGTCCATCGAATTCATCTGAATTTATAAAATGTGCTATTTTGGTCATAACTGAAGGCATAAAAAAGTAGATTTTTGCTTCAATAAAAAAAAAAAACTTGAGACACATTTCTCGAGAGATTCCCTGGCCTCCGTCGTCGTTCTTAACCATTTCTTTACTCTCACATACACCTTACACATACACATACACATACACACATTACACATACACATTCACACATTAGTGTCAAGGTTCTTACACTTATAACTTTATAAGTGTAACAACTCTGACACGAACGCACACACAGCTCGTCTGGTCATCAAACACAAATGTATAAACGTCTTCATTTTAATATTTCCAACATTGTTAGCTAAACTTTCGTTCCACAATGAAAACAAATGAACAATGCACTCGTATCAATAAACTTGAATCAAATTTAATTTGTCTAAATGAGTCGGGGAATTTTGATAACGATTTTTCAGACGCGTGCATAATTTATAAAACATAAATTAACGACTCAAATGTTTTCCATGTTTCAGCTATTGAATTCCGCCTCGTTCTACGAGGACTCTACAGATGTTAACAACCTTTCTTTGTTTACATAAATTTCCATTTTAAGATATGTAAAAATATAACCTTTGAAATTTATGTTTTTAAACTCGTTATTTTATTGGTGTTTATGATATATAAGATTAACCTCGCCCACTAACAATTAATACAAACGTAAAAAAGAAAACAATAGAAATATATCTCTGAAGCCGATTCTCACAAAAATCACATACAAAACTGGGAAGATAAAGGAAAACCGCACAAAATTTAGAGAAAGTTGTGTGATATTTTGTTATTGCTTGTTTAGGGCAGATATAACCAATTTGCGTAGAATTGTTTCTGCGCCAATCGCCTTTTATATCCCAGTACGTATTACTTGTGATTTTTTGCACAAAGGGACTTAAACTTAATCAAACCAAAAGGCTACTCGAATATAAGCGCTAATAGATTTCTCAGTTGATGGGTGAGGAGTTAGTAACACTAAAATGTGGATAAATAAGAATATTTTTGGTCTCCCGACAAAAGGAGGGTGTGCATGTAAATTCACCATTGTCCGTTCGTCCGTTTGTCTGTTCGCACTTTTCTCAATAACTACGTTTTGGAATTTTTTAAAACATTTTGCACAAACATTAAACATCATATTAGTAAATAGTAACAGAACGGATTTTCCGGGAAAACTCCGCCCCCCCCGGGTGCTTTTCGGGTTAAAATGGCTAAATTTGACACTTTTGTATTTATTAAAAGAAATTGATGTGTTAGATTTTTATAAAATTTTCTGAAAAGTTGTAATTAACTGATTTCTATATAATTTTGTTTGTCTAGCCTTCGCGATAACTCTTGGGTGTACTCCAGGGTCTGTTTTAGGGCTAATAAAAACACTCTATTTTGGGGACTATTTTACCATATTTGTCCAAAATTTTCTGCATATGTCTATTTAGCAGGTTTGCATGTAACTGAACTCAAATTTAAATATGTTAAGGCCTTGGGGACTTCAGTTCTAAATGGATTAGTCATTTTTTTTATTTTTTGCATGATGCAGAACTCAAATTTACACATGTTAAGACCTAAAACCGCACCGTTTGTTCATTTTCAGCAGGTTTTGAGGTCCCTTGGGGAATTTTGGGGCGAAATGGGGGGGTGAACTTAGACATTTTTTTAAGCCTCGTTCATCGTGCTATCATGGGGTACCATGCATACTTCATTTGTTTTTCATTAGACTTGCAAACGATCATGTTTAAGTAAGTTAAAAACAGACTCGTAGCACATAATGGGTGTTCTTGGAAAGAAACTTTGTGGTTTCATGTTATACGGAAGACATTATAATAAATCCACGAATGATACTCTATAATGTATGGTGGGATCCTTCTATCGATCCAGTAGATATCTCACTGCTGATGCAATTCTCTATCTATATAAGAGCCAGTTACGTCCAGAAATGGAGTACTGTTGCCACATCTTGGCAGGAGCTGCTAGAAAGGACTTATCATTCCTTGATAGAGTTCAAAATAGACTCCGTAATCTCTTAGGGGGTGTCTTTTCTCTTCCCTGCAACCACTTTCTCACAGAAATGATGTTGCGAGTTAGCGTCTGCTTTATCGTTATTTACATGGCATGTGTTCGACTGAGTTCCAATCTATAGTGCCCCCTTGCCAAACTTTCACAAGAAACACTCGTCTAGCTGAAACCATTATCAATAATTCCCCACTCTCTTTATCTGTGCCTAAACCTAAACGTAGATTCTATGAACAAGTTTTCTTTCTTAGAACTGCACGCCTGTGAGAACTGTCATCCGTTTTTCAGCTTTCCAGCTGACTACAATATGGTTGCATTCAAGTCCAACGTAAACAAGTTATTGATGAGCCGTTCCGCTTAAGTTAACAAATTTACCGAATTTCCATTACTAACAATTATTATATTATCCAATTGACTACTGTACAATTTTTAACACTTATCCTCGAGTAGCCTCTGGGCCTTTATAAGTGGTGATGCATATGTAAAACAAAAAAATGTATTACCCCTTCGAGCTAAAGTTTTTAATAAGTAAAATATATAAGGGGTAGTATTGCTGACGTACACAATAACACGCACGATACGTATTAATATATAGATCGTTATATATAAATCTATTTGTCTATTATTTTAATTGGAATTCATTATTGACATGAGTATTATTTATATTAATGAGCATTGTCTGAAGATAGCGATTTCAATCCTACCCAAAGCCAGCCAGAGGCTTACTTAGCCAAACCCTGGTGAGACGACAACAACTACGGATGGCAGTGATTGCTGAGAATGCAGTTAGGAGATTCGAAGTTCCTATCCGTCGCGGTTACCACCTGACGAAGACCAGAGGAATAGTTGGCCGAAACATCGTGAAACAACAACTAATAAAGCTGAGAATAATAGTCCGCAATAAATAAATTAATATTTGTCTATTAATTGTCATTTCTATACGGAGCATATCTGCTCTAGTAGATGACCATATCTAACAACTGATATGGGGTTCGTCTAATGAGATCAAATTATAGCTCGTGACTGCACTTTTAAAAATAAAAAAAAATCAAATTACTCGGTGAATAAGAAATTCTTAGAGCAACTGTACAATGCATGTGCAAAGTCTCTTAAAACAAGGAACGAACAATTTAGATACATAGGACGTTATGATGTAACATACAGGCCGGTTAATTTTTTTTAGAATTACATAACAGAAGAAACGTGATTATTTTTGTAATAATGAATTCAGTATAATGAATATTTCAGCTATGAATAAACATGGGAATGATATTTTTTTAATTTTACAAAGGAATCATCACTCATCAAGGTCCAGAGGTCACTCGAGGATAAGGGTTTAAGAGTGTACAATAGTCAAACGGACAATATCATAGTAATCGTTAAACGTGTTTGGAGTACTTAAGAAGAATGGCTCATCAAGAAATTGTTTACATTGAACTTGAAGACGGCGAAATAAATAAAAAAGTTGAAAGAACTCGCGAAAAATATCATTTTAACGATGCCTTTCAAATCGTAAACTGCTTTAACTTTTTCTGGGACTGACTCTAGATTCACCATCAAAGTATTGAAAAAATTTTATTTTTTTACAAAGGAATCAGCACTCATCAAGGCCCAGAGGCCATCCGAGGACAAGTAGTCAACGGGACAACGTCACAGCAATCGTTAGAAGTGCAAATTTGGTAAGAGGAAAGACTAATCAAGAACTTGTTTACATTGGACTTGAAGACGACGAAATAAAAAATAACGTTGTAAGAACTCGTGAAAAATATCATTTTAACGATGCCTGTCATCATCATTCACATGTGGAAAGAAAAACAAAATAAAAAGAGGCATTACGAAACGAATATAACTCAAGAGAATTAGCAGTTGCACAAAAAGAAATCAACACATTATTTTTAAAGTGTATTATCAAAAAGGAAAACTTGAAATAATCTTTTTATAATTCTAGAAGATTGCTTGAATATTGTATTTAAAAAGAAAAAGTGATCAACAGATTATCTAAAAAAATCTAATTTTGCAAACCAACAATGATTGACGACACTTGGATTTATTGATCAAATGATAATGGTTATTTTTTGTTTTGTTACAGGACAAAAAATCCAATCAATAATTAATTAAAATTTTCTCGCAAGCGGTGACACTTTGCTTTCAAATGAGCTTAATTTAAACCGCGTATTCTCAGCAATTACAATTCCCTCACTTAATTCAAACCATCTTCATGTCCTCTGAAGAATCAACTTCAGGATTATGCTCTATATATGCGTAAAGACGTCTCTTTCTACAGTGGATATTTTTAAAAGCAATCAATTACTAGTCTCATTTGGTTTGTAATCAATTTCTTCTACTGAATTATGGCTGTGAGTTGTGATTTCGAATATATATATATATATATATATATATATATATATATATATATATATATATGACTTGGGTTGAAATCGAAAGCAAAACTTATGAAGAATTCTTGGTAAAATTAGTTATTACAAAACAAATGGAAGGTCACAATGACAGTAACTCGGAAGAAGAAAGAAAATGTAAACGTAACACAAAATATAACGCACACGCTATCGTATTAATATATAGATTAAATAATTGTGGTTTGAAAATTAAAAGACGTATAACCTTACTTATTGATTGAAGGATAAATAATATCGCGGATGACTGATTAATGGAGAAAATAAGTCTAAGATTAAATCAAATTGATTGTTATTAGTGTCAATTGGATTTGCGATGAAAATTTTTTTGTTCACGTAGGATGTTTTATTTTGCGGCATACCAACCCTATTCAGGTTATTTCATTTAGAATCTGTTCGTTTTGGTGAAGGGTTTTATGCCTCACGTTCTTTACATCTTATATATTTATCGTATTTGGTTTGGTTGTTTTGTAGGAAGAAAATGTTCTTTTTTAATTTTTTACTTTGCAATCAATAACACCAATGTTCGATGCATTTTCGATCAGAAAGCTGATATCTTCAGACAGCCTGATTAAGTAGCACCGGTACCAGAATTTATTGAAGATTATTCGATTTTTTTAATTGATAAAATTATTTGATGTTATTGTTCACTATTGTTGGCATATTTTTAGCTGACACAGTTGGTCAAATTACACTCATAGGAATTGAATTGAAATTAATAACTCGAAGTTAAACGAGTGTCTATTGCATCTTTACACGTTAGCAAATATGATACAATACATTTTATTTTCAGTTTTTTTATCATCTCTTTCAACTTATGGAAAGAGCGTCCTACAGGATGGCAGATATTCACCTGCTATGTCATACATTCCAACCGAGAAATCTTTTTAAAGATTCTAACTATCCCGTTTAATACAACTGTTTGAACCTCTCTTGCGCTTGATTTACCGGGTATATTTGCCAGGTAGTTTTTGCCTTTTTTATTCCATGAGTCCAGTTTGTTCTATAGTAACTGGAATGATATACATCTTAAAATTCCAGTTTTCTTTTTCTACATCGTACAGAATATTTTGGTCCTTCATTATCTTCTTTATCTCAGCATCATTTAATCAAGTATCATTGTAGACACTAACTTCTAGTAAGCTTGCTCTTTCTCCTTATTATCCCATATCACCATCGCAGTTTTAATAGCCCCCGTTTTGTTTAAGTATGTAGATAAATTGCATAGTCAAAGTGGAGTATGTATGAATTATTTATAATTGCTCTTTCTGGTATGCGAACAATAGTGAACAATAAAATCAAATAGTGTTTTTTTATTATTAAAAGGTCCTGGATATGACCTAAAACTATATCCGATGGTGAGGCCCCAGTTTGCGGTCTGAGGAGTGTGAGGCCACCCTGTAATTGCCATTGCTCCAAGGTCCACTCTGACCCGGAGTAGTAGTACCTGTTAGGGTCCCAACAATGGGTTAAATAGAAACTGACTTAAAATATATATATATATATATATATATATATATATATATATATATATATATATATACTCTATTAAAAAAATTGCTCTTCAAAATCACTGGATTTGGTATTAAATAACCTGAAAAGGGGTTGATATGCAGTAAAACAAACAAACAATATTATTAAAAAAATCGAATAATGATGTATTCGATATTCAACTTTTTATAGCTGGGTATTTACACTTTTCATTGTCACGCATTGCATATTAGGGGTGCACCAGCGGAACCGGACAGACAGAGATCAAGTTGTGTACACAGCCTACACGCAATGGATATATGCATCTGATTGGTCTGGATTTATTTGCTTCCCCACTGAGCAAATTAGGCACACGGCCGTTTTTTAATGTGGAGAGAGAGAGACGGGAGGGGGGAAAGGAAAAGCGGACCAGCTTTCGAGAGGTGGGAAATGGGAGCTGGATAGTTATTTGCACACTGGTATATAGGGTTGCCCCTACATGGACCAAAAGATTGCCACAAGGGCAATGGTCTTTGATTGCAGTAGCTGCCGAAAAAAATACTACACTTTGATCTTGGCCCGAAGGCCACAAAGGTGGTATTTATTTGCTCCCCCAGCGAGCAAATTAGACACAAGGCCGTTTTAATGTGACGAGTAAAGGAGAAATGGGGGACAACTCCCCGGGGAGTAGGCGAGCTGGATAGTGACAGTTGGCATGAAGGGTTGCCCCTACATTGACCAAGGTCTTATATGTGGGGTTGCCCCCACATATGGTCTTTGCTTGCAGTATCTGCCGGTCAGATACTTCACTTTGATCTTGGTCCGAAGGCCACAAAGGTGCCCCCGCGAGGGGGGGCGGTATGCAGCTAATTGGTCTGTTTTGTTAACAAGTCAATGTGAACACATTCGTAATCTAATTTACAAATTATCGTGACCAGTATAGTCTGAACATTTTCAATTGGCACCGGCCATTAAGGTGCTAATATAAGCCTCTATTGAGATCTCTACAACGGCGTTCCTTCACTATTTATTCGCAGTCCGTCACGCAACGGACGGCCGCCGAGGCTTATTACGGTACGTGGATAGAATTTACTATTCACGTAACCTAAAGTGTAACCTATTTTATCATTGCTAATCTATGGAAACATCCAGAGATCCGTACGTAGAAAAGTGTTATAGGAACTCCCGTTACTGTTAGTATGTATGTTACACTTTTTTCGGGGTCAGAAGTGAAGTTATTTTCTGGATACTTATTAGTGTTGGGACGATTATTCGGAGTCAAAACCGCAAATCAGAAAAAAATCGGAACTTTGGGCGTATCGGAATGGGACTGGAATCGAAAATATTTGTGCATGTTTTCCGATGCCAAAAACGAGTTTTTTATTGTCTCTTTGTATTTGATGTTGCTTAAAGCAAACACTTCCACTGCTAGTAATAAGGATAAAATAATAAATATTTATTGATTTTAAATTAACAAAACATTAAAACATTTAAACAAAAATCTATAGATGAAATCAACAAGTATATTTTTACGCCTGAGAAAATATCTGCACATTTAACTTGTGTTTTTTACGGCAATTGGAAAAAAATAATAACTCTGTAGTTAAATATTTAGAAATCTATATATATATATATAAAAGTGAAAGTGTCTGTGTGTGTATCTGTATGTCTGTGTGTCTGATTACATTTCCCTACGCAATAACTCTGTCAATTTTTAGTCTACTGACTCGAAATTTAATATACAGGGTAGTGAGATTTGCGAAAATCGATGTGATAGGTTTTCGGCCAGAAATTTGGTGATTAAGGGGTCAACGTTCCACGATTTGGCCTTTGAGAACTCTACCAAACTCCTCCGACAATTTTGGGTCTATGCACTTGAAATTCTAGATATATATTCTTGGGGCATGGATCTAACTTAATTACTTGATTTTAGCCCAAACAATAAATTTTAATGGGTCATGATAGGGGTCAAAGTTAAGAAAATTGACCTCTGCGGTCTCTTCCAAATTACTCAGACAATGTCTGGTCTAAATATTTGACATTTTACATAAAGGATATTCAAAGATAGGGCAAGCTTTTTCATCAGTTTGTGTCGAAAATTTTTACTTACCAATATATAAATGTATGTATGTATGTCTGCTTGCATGTCTGCCTTAAACTTTCAATAGATGCGACAGATTTTACCAGCATCAGTATCGTTTTAAAGTCCGACCTTTCATACGACCAATATCGAAAAATTGGCTAAAAACATTAATATATTCCCCTTCAACAAAGCACTTTCTACAGGGGGGTCACATTTTTCGCCGATATTTTTAAAGTTATCCTTTCCTTTAGATTGTCTAGCCTTAATTTTAAAAATTGTCGCTTCCGGTTTGGCGGTGGTCTTAACAGCATAAACGTTAGGTTTTACCCCGTTCTTTTCCTCCTTTGCGGTACGGGTTCGAGCCTGCCTTCCTACTACCACTTTTTTGTGCTCAACATACACATCAAAGCACCCGGGCAACGCCGGGCTGAAATGCTAGTATATATATAAAAGTGAAAGTGTCTGTGTGTGTTTGTGTGTCTGTGTACATTTCTCTACGCAATAACTCTGTCAATTTTAAGCCTAAAGATTCGAAATTTGATATGCAGAGTACTGAGATTAGGGAAAATCGATGTGATTGTTTTTCAGACAGAAATTTGTCGATTAAGGAGTCAAAGTTCAACGATTTGAGAACTCTACCAAACTTCTCCTACAATTTTGGGTCTAAACACGTGAAATTTTAGATATAGGTTTCTTGGACATGGATCTAACTAAATAACCTTGATTGGAGCCGTAAATAATAAATTTTCAGGGGTCATAATTGGGGTAAAAGTTTTAAAAATTGACCGTTTTTTTTTGTTTTGCTCAGCATACACCTCACAACACCCTGGCAACGCCGGATACCCATGCTATTTCATAAATAATCGGAATCAATAATTGTATCAGAGTCTTTCAATCAATAATACATATCTCAGAAAGTTTGCTGAAAAATATCTATGCACAAAGAAGGGGATCGCAGCGCTTATTTCACCTTAACTTAATTTTAAAGTTTACTATGGATGCGGTTCCCTTAACTATTGGTTGCGCCTTCCTGGATATTATTCGCAGAGTATCAGACACGTCTTTCTAGAAACAGCAGGATACTTCAATTAAAGGTAAAATCTTAACAAGTAAAATTTTAGAGGAATAAAAGACAAATCTAATAAGGTATAGGTTGTTTAAATAGTTATATTCAATTCAGCTTACGGTCATGGAAATGACCTTGCACTATATCCGATGGTGAGGCCCCAGCTTGCGAGCTTTTATTGAAGCCACTCTTTAATTGCCGTTGCTCCCAGGTCCACTCTGACCCGGACTGGTAGTACCTGTTAGGGTTCTAACTAAGGGTTAAATAGAAACCGACATACCGACTTAAAAAAACAAAACAAATATACTATATTGAAAAATTGTTCTTCAAAATCACTGGATTCGGCATTAAATAACTTGAAAAGGGTTGATAAGCCGTAAAACAAAAACAACCAACCAACCAATTTAGCTTAAATTTAGATTTTTTTTAAAAATATGACAAGTGTGGGCTTTCTTTTTTGCGCTTTGTATATTTATAAAATTTAGTAATTACGTCAACTACTCGAAAGAAATTGGTAATAAATTCCAAAAATATACAAATTAAGGTATTTGTTATCGAAATCAGTGATCATTTATTTATGATAATGATGGTGATTTATAATAATGATTATTATTTATGGTTATGATGATGATAAACATGACAACTTACAGGATTTAAGTTTTTGCTTGTCAATCGCCATTTGTAAAAAAAGAAAACACGTTAAAGTTGTTTTCTGTTCGGACGTAAGTAAATAGCATGCCGCAAAAAGAATGTAGGTTTCATGGTTTTCGTTTAGTCATGAGAGAAAATAGGTAATAAAGTTTTTATCTTAATAGATTCTGAGCTGTTTGCCAATGTCAAGCTTCCTTTTTGCATCGGCATAAATTTGATCCCCTGAAGTGTTTAATAAGTGTAACAGAGATGCTTACATTGTGAGCAGCAACAACAGCATAAAGATGTGCAAATGGCCAGCGGGTTGTGCGAAGCGACGTCACAGAAATAAAAAAAAGAAAAGGTGTTCAGCAGAGAACGCACCGGGAGGATCCAGAAATATGTGAGTGACGTCACGACAGAGACGCAAATTCATATGAAGCCGGTGAAGGAAAAATGAACTCTTTAAATGATTAGAAATAATGCGTTGTAGGAAGTACCATGTATAAAGGCTTTTGTTAAGAACGACAGTGATTCGAGTTTCTTCCTTTCTTCTGTTTCCTTGCGACGGATTCGACAACGTTTTGAATCCGTTTAAATGAAACGACCTCCGGTTTTTTTTTGTTTGTTTTTTGTTTTTTTTTGCTTAGATGGGTTTGTCCGTTTGTATATCCATGCCCCATTGTGACTTTCATTTTCCATTAGTGCTGCCGGTTTGTGTTAGTGTCATTTGTCTGTGTGTTCAATATGCAATCGTTTGCATAATTGCTAATGAACTGCCTTCCCCACTTGATTGTGTCTATTTTTATATTCGTTTTGGGCTAGTTTTCTGCATTTATTTATTATGGTGTTTATTGTTTCGTCTCTTTGTCCGCAGAGTCTGAATTTGTTGTTTTCTTGTATCTTGTCGATCCTTGCTTTGATGTGATTGGTTCTAATTGCGTTACCTTGCGCAGTTGTTATTAGTGATTCAGTTTTCCTGTTAAGGTTTCCTTTTTGTAGTCATTTCCAAGTGTTTTCGTTTACCTCTTCTTTTGTAATACTTATGAGTCATCCATGTACCTGTTTCTTTTCCAATTTTTATTTCCTCGTCTTATTGTTCGTCTCTTTTTCTATCTTGTTTGTCTCTTTCGTGTCTCTTGTTGCAGTAATTATTCATTCGGTATTCTATATTATGTATTTTTTATCCTTATTTGCACAGTCTTCTGTGCAGATCAGTCCTCTTTCTCCGTCTTTCCTATAGTCGCTCAGTATAATCCTTCGAATGTAGTGCATTGTGCATAGCCATTAGTTTCCTGGTCTTCTGGTCGAGATTATTAGTTCCTCTTTGATCAAGTTTATAAATGATCCAGAGTATCTTATTAGTGATACTGCCTGCGTGCTTATTCCTTTAACTATAGTTCGACTGCTTAGTTTGAGGTCGAAGTGTTTTCTTCTTCTGAGATATTTCTTTCCTATTTTCCCTTCCATTTCCATTGCTTTGATAGAGTCTGCGTCTAGCACTCCCAGGTATTTGCAGTTGTCTTGTTCACCTCATAATGCCTTAATTTCTGTTTGATTGGCAGTCTTATGCGCTCAGGTGTTTCTAGTTTTCCCCTCCCCATGTTCATCAATGCGCACTTTTCCGTACCGAATTCTATTTAAATATCCTAGCTCAAAATTCTAGTCGTGTTTATTAGTAATTCTAATTCTGTTTTTGTCTTTGCAAATAGTTTTAGGTTATCCATGTACATTAGATGATTCATTCTTATTCCGTGTTAGTGAACTTGTATCCGGCTTGGTATTTTCTTAAGATGTTGTTAAGAGGCATCATGGTTAAAATGAAGAGTAATGATGATTGGGAATCACCTTGGAAGATTCGTCTTTGTATTTTGATTTAAGTTATGTGTGGTCTATCAGCTGTCGGTTCAAATATTATTATTGGCTCACAACGAACTTTCACGCAATTCATTAAGGATCTCTCCTTGAAAACAACCTGTGGTGTTCCCTGGAAGCCGAGTCTCCTCAGATGTCCAACACTCTCCACCTCTTTCGATAAACATTTGCAAATGAATTTGCGTTATCGCAACAGCCGTTTTCCGTTGATTTCTCGCTGGTAGCAGTCATCGGTCTCCACTGGAATTTGAGTGGCAATAACCTCCCCCAAGGTCCGAGTTCTATTCGCACCAGCATAGGTCTGATCAGCGCTCTCTCCTCGGTCTTTCCATCCTCCTTGACCCTTCTCGGCTATTTGGTATCACTTTTTGGGAGGTGTAATGGGAGGGAATGGGTGATAGAGAACATATAGATATGCAGCTTCAATCTTCTAGGTTCCCTCTAATGTTTCTTCATGCTTTGTCTCTGCAGCAGTTATTATCTTAAATATTTGAAGAAGTCAAATAATTTTCTGAATTTATGCTTTTCGATTTTTTTTTCATCTGAATTTAGTTATGTTCGTGATACAAATATATATGCAAACGTTTTCGTTTAAATTTTATTTGTGACTTTTCATTTAAGGTATTAGATAAGAAATATATTAGAATTAATATAAAAAATAATCCCTAACCGTTTCAAAAATGGCCGCATGTTTAATCGTTGTTTATGTTGAATTCGGAACTCTAGTTAAAAATGCATGCATCCTTGCTTAATCTATACATAGTAATATATCCTCCATTGGGATCCTATTTCTAAATATTCAAGGGAAACAGAAGCAATACGTGTGTCGAGGGGGTCATCAACAGGAGCGTGCCCGAAACAACATTTCGACTTCCCTCGCGCTCAAAATTTTAATAACATATAAGTTATTATTATTTTAACTTAGTGTAGCAGAAGTAGCAATAACTAAAATGAGGGCAAAAAGAGTTTACCTCGGGAACGTCTGTTGTGTCACCGGTTGGGGGGAAAAAGAGAATTCCAAGATGGCGTCCGGGGTTTTTTATTAGCGTTTACCCCATGCAACTCTCGGAAAATCACGTTTCTTTCTCATGTGATTATGCAAATGGATAATTCCCGGCCACTATAAAAGCAGGAGGCTAGAGACGAGTCGGCAGTGTCCTGCAAATTGTGTGTGTGGGTGTTTCTGGCGATTGGAGTGTGTCTTTTTTTACCACGGTTATCACGGACAGGAATTTCCTCTCTTCTGGAGGTGGGCGATATTGACTATTTTGAAGTTGTACTGTTGCTGACAGAACATTTATTTATTTTTTTTTTGCCTACTACATTTTTGTTTCAAGCTATTTCGGCACGAATATGGCGAAGGTGCGGATAAGCAGTGATATTATCAAGCCGTTCTCTGGCGAGGGAGACGTTGTAGCGTAGCTGAAAAAAGTGCGACTTGTCGCACAACTTCAGCAGGTGGATGACGTAGCGAGTCTGCTACCTTTATACCTGGAAGGCGATGCGCTGGCCCTCTACATGGAAATGGAGTAGGACGATCAAAAGAAAATAGACCAGATTGAGGCTCGATTAAAGGAGGCATTTACTGATGACGCGTTTGCAGCATATAGAAAAATAACTATGGTTAGATGGGCTGGTGAACGTGTGGATGTGTACGCCAACAAAATCAGGCAGTTGGTTGGATTGGCCGGATTCACAGGAGAAAGCTTAGAGAGACTCACAAAACTAATTTTTGTCACTGGATTCCCTGACACCATCTCAATTGCTCTTCAACAGGTGCCGAACATCAAAGCCCTGACCATGAGGGAGCTAATGTCGAGAGCGAGAATTTTGACGACGACTGGCGAACAAAATCAGGATGTGGTTGCGGCCACACGCTCACCCAACAACAGGCCCCAGAATAATCCTGTTAACGTGACCTGTTTTAAATGCAATGTTAAAGGCCACCTTGCAAGGGACTGTCGAAAACGTGGAACACGGTGTTACTGTTGCGGTGAGAGTGGACACTGGGCTCGGAACTGCTCGGGAAACGAGCAAGGGGAGGACGCATAAGCGCCAGTCTCCTTCCCAACCAAGATGTTAACACGACGCTCCCGGTGATAAGCATCCATGTTGACGGGACGCGATGTTTGGCGCTTATTGATACAGGATGCTCCAGGACAATTTTACATGCAGACCGGTGCCAGTCTTGGAGAAAAACAAACGTAAATGTCAACACAATTGGTGGAATGTCCCATGCGTGCTGCGGTGTTGGAACGGTCTCTGTATCCACTGATGAAGGTGTGTCTGCCAGAGTCGATGTGTTGGTGGTTCATGGCAAGCCACTGGGATTTGACTTGCTTCTAGGGATCGACGCCATAAAAGCTCTAGGAGGTGTCGTTGTCAAGCCTACAGGATCAGTGCGGCTGGGCGCCAGGAAAAGTATTAAATGCGCAGCCATTTCTATCGATGAACCAGATTTCACTGCTACCCTTGACCATCAAAATCGAACGTGGACCGCATCGTGGAAATGGTCTGTGGACCACCCCCCTGAAAGGCTGCATAATCGAGTGTCAGAGTACCCAGTGCCAGCAGATATTCGTGAAGAATACACGCAGGAGCTCCACACCTGGATAGATAATGGTTGGCTCGTGCCATACCCAGAGGATAAATTGGGACCCCCCAAAGGTCTAATTCCTCTGATGGCTGTGATACAGCAGAACAAAGCCAAAGTGCGCCCGGTGATGGACTACCGGGAGCTAAATCATTACGTAGACACATTTACGGCCAACGCAGATGTTTGTGCGGCTAAGCTGCGTGAGTGGAGACAAAAAGGTGCTAACGTGTCTCTACTGGACCTCAGAAGAGCATACCTACAAGTCCGGGTCCATGAGACACTGTGGCCATACCAGACTGTGGAAATCGATGGGAAAAAATACTGTCTGACCCGTCTGGGGTTTGGTTTGAATGTGGCTCCCTTGATAATGAGAGCAATTGTCAGCGAAGTACTATCTCAGGAAGAAGTTATAAGCCGCGCAGCATCTGCTTACATTGATGACATTTTTGTCAATGAAGACGTGGTGCCCGCGACCCGTGTGAGAGAACACCTCGCGCAGTTCGGGTTGGAGTGCAAGAACCCGGAGCAGTTGAAGGACGGTGCACGGGTGCTGGGATTGGCAGTCAGGATGGAACGCAATGAACTGCGGTGGAAGCGAGGAAATGCAATTCCGAAGGCTCTCAGTATTGTTACGCGACGAACAATCTGTTCCCTGTGTGGTCGACTTGTCGGGCACTTTCCGGTGTGCGGTTGGCTTCGTGTGGCTTGCGGAATACTCAGAAGGATAGTAAGTTCGGTAACGAAGGGCTGGGATGATGAAGCAAGGGACGCCGTACTACATCGTATGATGTTCGAAACCTTAAAATCTGCGCAGCAGAACGATCCGGCACAGGGAAATTGGTGTGTGGACGGCAAAGAGCTGAATGTATGGGACGATGCTAGCTCCCTAGCAATTGGGGCAGCCTTGGAGATGTGTGAAACTGTGTTGGAAGATGCATGTTGGCTGCGACCTGAAGATGACTCTCAACATATCAACTTGACTGAACTGGATGCCGTATTGAAAGGCATCAATTTGGCTCTCCAGTGGCAGAGCAAGGTGCTACACATAAAGACAGATTCTGTTTGCGTATACCATTGGGTCTCGGACACGCTAACTGGAAAGGCGCGAGTACGCACCAAAGCAGCAAGCGAGATGCTTATTAGGAGGCGATTAAGCACTCTTAAGGAGCTCGTGAAAGAGTACGGGCTGACAGTGGATGTGACGCTGGTTCCATCAGCACGAAACATTGCTGACCGACTGACACGAGTGCCACAGCGGTGGTTTGAGGCAATGAAAAAGAAAAACGGTCTTGACCCAGTGATAGGCGCGGTCCACACAGACGAGCTGGATGAGAGTCAAATCATGGCTATTCACAAAGATAGTGGACATCCGGGGGTGCGACGCACTACCTACTTTGTCAGGAGAAGATGTCCAACCACGACAAAAGCAACTGTCAGAACGGTCATACAGAAATGCGAGGAATGTCAGTCCATTGACCCAGCGCCAGTCAGGTGGGAAAAGGGAAAGCTGGAAGTTAACGAGAATTGGCAGAGAATTGGAATGGATATCACGCATTATGGCACCTTCCATTTTTTAACTTTAACAGACTGTGGTCCATCGCGTTTCTCCATTTGGAGGAAATTGGCAAGGCAGGACTCGGCAATCGTGATTCATCAGTTGGAGGCAGTGTTCCTCGAGCGTGGCGCGCCGCATGAACTCCTTTTAGACAATGACACAGCTTTCTGCAGCAATATGTTCCAAGCATTTGCATGTAAATGGGGAGTTCACTTGCGATTCCGTTGTGCATACGCTCCAGCCGGGAATGGCATAGCGGAGCGATGTCACCGTACAGTGAAACGAATAGCGGCTAGAATGTGTTGTCCCATACAGGAGGCTGTCTACTGGTATAACATCACACCAAGAGACGACACATCTCCCTCCACTGCGCCTGCCAACAGGATTTATCAATACGAAGTTCGAGTGAAGGAGACCAATCTCATAACTGCGTCCCCAGGTCCCAAGAACAGCTTTTACCAGGTTGGAGATCGCGTATGGGTCAAAAGACCGCAAAATCGATGTACCACGAGGTTCAGCAAGGGTGAGGTGACCAAGGTGATCAGCCCTCAATCGATTTTGGTGGACGGTGTGCCTCGTCACGTGAAGGATTTGCGACCTCGCAATTATGTTGTTACATCGGAGGAAGAGGGAGACTCAGACAGTATGATGTCTTCTGAAAAGACAGAGAGTATGATGCAGGACGACGGAGAGGTTTTTGAGCCATATAATGTACATACTGAAGAGGCGGAGGAAGGACCACCCGTCTTGCCTTTACGAAGGAGTACCCGACAGAGACGAATACTGCCCCCCTGCCCTGATTGTGAAACACCGCCTATGGAGCAGACTGGTGGAAATAATGGCGATGAGGAGGATGGCAGGGAGGAAGTGATGCCTCCGGTTCTTCGGAGAAGTACCAGACAGAGACGACTGCCCCCCTGCCCCATTTGTTATCAGGAGATCAGGGGGGAGTGTAGCAGAAGTAGCAATAACTAAAATGAGGGGAAAAAGAGCTTACCTCGGGTACGTCTGTTGTATCACCGCTTGGGGGGGGAAAGAGAATTCCAAGATGGCGTCCGGGGGTTTTTATTAGCGTTTACCCCATGCAACTCTCGGAAAATCACGTTTCTTTCTCATGTGATTATGCAAATGGATAATTCCCGGCCACTATAAAAGCAGGAGGCTAGAGACGAGTCGGCAGTGTCCTGCAAATTGTGTGTGTGGGTGTTTCTGGCGATTGGAGGGTGTCTTCTTTTCCCACGGTTATCACGGACAGGAATTCCCTCTCTTCTGGAGGTGGGCGATATTGACTATTTTGAAGTTGTACCGTTGCTGACAGAACATTTTTTTTTTTTTTGCCTACTACATTTTTGTTTCACTTAGAAATGCTGCCTATAAGCTTCGGAGGTGGTACGTCAGTTATCGGTGCAGGACAATGTCTAACATGTCTTCGCATGACAGTGTCTAACAAGAGAACGGTAAAGACGACATCTTTGGTTTAAAAAAAACGTTAGCATAATCATTTTTTTTTTCGAAAACTCATAATACAGACGACAATTTAAATTCCAAATTCACAGCATTACAATACCTGGCTTGATGGCTTTGCATTTTATGTATCTGCCCGCCTGTATGGCTTTTGTCATAGAACAATATCACTTTTCCGTTTGATGTTATCGGTAGTGGTTCATGTTCCCAGATGTTCGTCGATCTGTCCAGTTGCCTCTCACAACAAATCTTCCAATGGAGGCATTTACATACTTTGTTGTGACGGCCAGGATAGAGGCCATCTGCGAATAGCATTGAACATGCAGACATTAGGTGGATTCGGCTCTCAGTCGCCTTGTGGCAAAACCTGCATTGGCCATTTTTTAAATCAATTTGTGAGTAAGCCCTGATCTTGACTAACTAAAGTTTGTCTTTCCTCATCAAATAGAAGTCTCCCGCTCTTGAACTTTTGGAGTGAAGCATCTCTGTCTAATACTCCTGGTTAAGCTTCCCCCAGGAACTTTCCTGCTCTTGTTTTCTTGTATCTATATCGATTTCGTTGTATGTCTTTCTTTCATTTTCTTGAAATCTGCATTTTACATTATTACACCCCAAAGTTTTCAGCAAGCTCTGACATTAAGATTAGACGGGTTAGACGTTCATGGTGGTCCCTCACTATTTCTATTGTCAAATTTGTTGAGCTTTTGATGAACTGTCCCATGTTTATTATGGTGACTTAATATGCATGGTTTATTTCACTGAGGGCGAGGCCACCCTTTTTTCGTGATTTGTATATCACGTCCATGCATTGGTTTCAGTATATTATTTTATGTAAGGTTAGGTGTTTCCTGGTGTTTGTATCTGACCTATTGATATTGCATTGAAGCCATCAATAATACCAAACCCATATGAGATGAAAGGGATTGGAAGCTGATTTATGTCAGTTATTTGGTTTTGAGGGCTTAATTTTAAGATCTATTACCACGTGCTGTGTATTCTTGTTCCACCTTATGACCAATGTTTTCATGCTCCACGTGTAGGTTTTCCTCTATACCGAGGTACTTATATGCCGCAGCCTCTCCTACGTCTTCAATAAAGCCGTCATTGAAGATGTTCGGATGTCGTCTTTTTTCCTTTTTTATTATGCATTTGGCGCATTTGTCAAATTCAAACTCTATGTAGACATCCTCTGCGAAAGTGTGTACAGTTTCTAGGGGGACACACACACACACACATACATACATATATATATATATATATATATATATATATATATATATATATATATATATATACATATGTGTGTATGTGTATGTGCGTGTATGTGTCTATTTAAAGTATAAAAGTTATGTCTCTCTTATTAATACTGTTATTATTATAATTATATAATCTCTCACATTCTGCAAATTATATATACATATATATATATATATATATATATATATATGTGTATATATATATATATGCTTTCTCCCGATCAAAGTTATGACAACAGGACTATTTCCGTCACCCTCAAAATGCATCGCCAGATTCTTACGAATCACAGGGACGTTCCCAGGATGATATAAACAATTTTCCGGGCACGATTATCGCCTTTAATGTGGTTTCAAGTGAGGGCCACATCATTCTACTTCACATCTTCGACGTCGGCTTGAAATCAACACCAAAGTTTATCTGGATGTGCTTGAGAGTGTGGTGATCCCCTGGTGTAATCAAGTGGCCGCTGGCAGACCCTGAATGTTGTAAAAGAACTCGGCGCCGGCCCACAAATCCAAAGAGCATATGGCTTTTCACCCTTCTTCTCTCTGCATCATATCCTCCTCCGTCCTGCACCCACTGGACTACTTTATTTGGTCATACGTCGAGCACATCACCAACATGATCTCTAAAAGTGCCAAAGCCAGTCTGATCGCCTCCTTCTATCGAGAATTCGCCGAGCTCCCTCCGGCGCTTGTGGAAAAGGCATGCTCTCAGTTCCGCACCCGTACTGAGACGGTGACTGAGGCGGAAGGCGGCAACATTGAATATATGTGAGTTCTACTACTTAATCAAGTTACCTGCATTGATACTTTGAATAAAAGTTTTAAAATGAAGCTGCAGTGTTGTTTTTTAAGGGTAACAATTTTATCATTCTACCCTGTATGTACACACAACAGATATC